>NW_027339431.1:3018888-3019435 GCF_000331145.2 Cicer arietinum | reverse complement strand
TCCTCCCTAGGTTTATTTTAGTCCAATTAGGGTTTTTAACCAATCTTGTGCATCCAATAGGTGTGTTTGTGTCATTGGATAAACATTTAGGGCATTTTCGTCTTCCCTTGGCTTATTCTTGTCCAATTAGGGTTTTTAAGCAATCTTGTGCATCCAATAGGTGTGTTTGTGTCATTGGATGAACATTTTGGTAATTTACGTCCTCCCTTGGCTTATTTTTGTCCAATTTTGGTTTTTAACCAATCTTGTGCATCCAACTGGTGTGTTTGTGCCATTGGATAAACATTTAGGGCATTTTCGTCTTCCCTTGACTTATTCTTGTTCGATTAGGCTTTTTAACCAATCTTGTGCATCCAATAGGTGTTTTTGTGTCATTGGATGAATATTTAGGTAATTTTCGTCCTCCCTTGGCTTATTCTTGTGCAATTAGGATTTTTTAACCAATCTTGTGCATCCAATAGGTGTGTTTGTGTCATTGGGTGAACATCAAGGTCATTTTCATCGTCCCTAGAGTTATTCGAGTCCAACTTTGGTTTTAAACCAATCT
>NW_027339431.1:3016165-3018388 GCF_000331145.2 Cicer arietinum | reverse complement strand
TGCATCCAATAAGTTCATTTGTGTCGTTGGATGAACATTTAGGTCATTTTCATCCTCCCTAGACTTATTGTAGTCCAACTGCGGTTTAAAACCAATCTTGTGCATCCAATAGGTGTGTTTGTGTCATTGGATAAACATTTAGGTCATTTTCGTCCTCCCTTGGCTTATTCTTGTCCAATTAGGATTTTTAACCAATCTTGTGCATCCAATAAGTTCATTTGTGTCATTGGATGAACATTTAGGTCATTTTCGTCCTCCCTAGGCTTATTCTTGTCCAATTAGGGTTTTTCACAAATCTTGTCCATCCAATAGGTGTGTTTGTGTCATTGGATGAACATTTAAGTAATTTTCGTCCTCCCTTGGCTTATTCTTGTCCAATTAGGATTTTTAACCAATCTTGTGCATCCAATAAGTTCATTTGTGTCATTGGATGAACATTTAGGTCATTTTCGTCCTCCCTAGGCTTATTCTTG
The DNA here is from genome assembly GCF_000331145.2 of Cicer arietinum. Classification (NCBI taxonomy): domain Eukaryota; kingdom Viridiplantae; phylum Streptophyta; class Magnoliopsida; order Fabales; family Fabaceae; genus Cicer; species Cicer arietinum. The sequence goes on along the minus strand of NW_027339431.1, from coordinate 3,017,915 downwards.
TCCAATTAGGGTTTTTCACAAATCTTGTCCATCCAATAGGTGTGTTTGTGTCATTGGATGAACATTTAAGTAATTTTCGTCCTCCCTTGGCTTATTCTTGTCCAATTAGAGTTTTTAACAATCTTGTGCATCCAATAGTGGTGTTTGTGTCATTGGATGAACATCAAGGTCCTTTTCGTCCTCCCTTGGCTTATTCTTGTCCAACTATGATTTTAAACAAATCTTTTGCATCCAATAGGTGTGTTTGTGTCAATGGATGAACATCTAGGTTATTTTCGTCCTTCCTTGGCTTATTCTTGTCCAATTAAGCTTTTTACCCAATCTTGTGCATCCAATAAGGTCATTTGTGTCATTGGATGAACATTTAGGTCATTTTCGTCCTCCTTAGGTTTATTCTAGTCCAATTAGGGTTTTTAACAAATCTTTGCATCTAATAGGTGTGTTTATGTCATTGGATGAACATCTAGGTCATTTTCATCCTCCCTAGACTTATTCTAGTCCATCTAGGGTCTTAAACCAATGTTGTGCATCCAATAGGTGTGTTTGTGTCATTGGATGAACATTTAGTTCATTTTCGTCCTCGCTCCGCTTATTCTGGTCAAATTAGGGTTTTTAACCAATCTTGTGCATCCAATGAGTTCATTTGTGTCATTAGATGAACATTTAGGACATTTTCGTCCTCCCTAGGCTTATTCTAGTACAATTAGGGTTTTTAACAAATCTTGTGCATCCAATTGGTGTGTTTGTGTCATTGGATGAACATTTAGGTCATTTTCGTCCTCCCTTGGCTTATTCTTGTCCAATTAGGGTTTTTAACCAATCTTGTGCATCAAATAGGTGTGTTTATGTCATTGGATGAACATCTAGGTCATTTTCATCCTCCCTAAACTTATTGTATTCCAACTAGGGTTTTAAACCAATCTTGTGCATGCAATAGGTGTTTGTGGCATTGGATGAAAATTTAGGTCATTTTCGTCTTCCCTTGACTTATTCTTGTCCGATTAGGCTTTTTAACCAATCTTGTGCATCCGCTAGGTGTGTTTGTGTCATTGGATAAACATTTAGGTCATTTTCGTCCTCCCTAGGCTTATTCTTCTCCAATTAGGGTTTTTAACCAATCTTGTGCATCCGCTAGGTGTGTTTGTGTCATTGGATAAACATTTAGGTCATTTTCGTCCTCCCTAGGCTTATTCTTCTCCAATTAGGGTTTTTAACCAATCTTGTGCATCCGCTAGGTGTGTTTGTGTCATTGGATAAACATTTAGGTCATTTTCGTCCTCCCTAGGCTTATTCTTCTCCAATTAGGGTTTTTAACCAATCTTGTGCATGCAATAGGTGTTTGTGGCATTGGATGAAAATTTAGGTCATTTTCGTCTTCCCTTGACTTATTCTTGTCCGATTAGGCTTTTTAACCAATCTTGTGCATCCACTAGGTGTTTTTGTTTCATTAGATCAACATTTAGGTAATTTTCGTCCTCAGTTGGCTTATTCTTGTCCAATTAGGATTTATTAACCAATCTTGTGCATCCAATAGGAGTGTTTGTGTCATTGCGTGAACATCTAGGTCATTTTCATCCTCCCTAGACTTATTCGAGTCCAACTATGTTTTTAGACCAATCTTGTGCATCCAATAGGTGTGTTTGTGTCATTGGATGAACATTTAGGTCATTTTCGTCCTGCCCTGGCTTATTCTTGTCCAATTAGGGTTTTTAACCAATCTTGTGCATCCAATAAGTTCATTTGTGTCATT
>NW_027339431.1:3011811-3016155 GCF_000331145.2 Cicer arietinum | reverse complement strand
TTGGGTGAACATCTAGGTCATTTTCGTCCTCCATAGACTTATTCTTGTCCAATTAGGGTTTTTCACAAATCTTGTGCATTCAATAGGTGTGTTTGTGTCATTGGATGAACATTTAGTTCATTTTCGTCCTTCCTTGGCTTATTCTTGTCCAATTAGGGTTTTTAACCAATCTTGTGCATCCAATAGGTATGTTTGTTTCATTGGATGAACATTTATGTCATTTTCATCCTCCCTAGACTTTTTCTAGTCCAACTATGATTTTAAACCAATCTTGTGCATCCAATAAGTGTGTTTGTGTCATTAGATGAACATTTAGATAATTTTCGTCCTCCCTTGGCTTATTCTTGTCCAATTAGGGTTTTTAACCAATCTTGTGCATCAAATAGGTGTGTTTATGTCATTGGATGAACATCTAGGTCATTTTCATCCTCTCTAGACTTATTGTAGTCCAACTAGGGTTTTAAACCAATCTTGTGCATCCAATAGGTGTTTTTGTGACATTGGATGAACATTTATGTAATTTTTGTCCTCCCTCTGCTTATTCTTGTCCAATTAGGGTTTTTAACCAATCTGGTGCATCCAATAAGTTCATTTGTGTCATTGGATGAACATTTAGTTCATTTTCGTCCTCCCTAGGCTTATTCTTGTCCCATTAGGGTTTTTAACCAATCTTGTGCATCCAATATGAGTGTTTGTGTCATTGGATGTACATCTACGTCTTTTTCATCCTCCCTAGACTTATTCTAGTCCAACTAGGGTCTTAAACCAATGTTGTGCATCCAATAGGTGTGTTTGTGTCATTAAATGAACATTTAGGTCATTTTTGTCCTCCCTCCGCTTATTCTGGTCAAATTAGGGTTTTTAACCAATCTTGAGCATCCAATGAGTTCATTTGTGTCATTAGATGAACATTTAGGACATTTTAGTCCTCCCTAGGCTTATTCTAGTCCAATTAATGTTTTTAACAAATCTTGTGCATCCAATTGGTGTGTTTGTGTCATTGGATGAACATTTAGGTCATTTTCGTCCTCCCTCCGCTTATTCTGGTCAAATTAGGGTTTTTAACCAATCTTGAGCATCCAATGAGTTCATTTGTGTCATTAGATGAACATTTAGGACATTTTAGTCCTCCCTAGGCTTATTCTAGTCCAATTAATGTTTTTAACAAATCTTGTGCATCCAATTGGTGTGTTTGTGTCATTGGATGAATATTTAGGTCATTTTCGTCCTTCCTTGGCTTATTCTAGTCCAATTAGGGTTTTTAACCAATCTTGTGCATCCAATAAGTTCATTTGTGTCGTTGGATGAACATTTAGGTCATTTTGGTCCTCTCTAGGTTTATTATAGTCCAATTAGGGTTTTTAACCAATCTTGTGCATCCAATAGGTGTATTTGTGTCATTGAATAAACATTTAGGGCATTTTCGTCTTCCCTTGACTTATTCTTGTCCGATTAGGCTTTTTAACAAATCTTGTGCATCCAATAGGTGTTTTTGTGTCATTCGACGAACATTTAGGTAATTTTCGTCCTACCTTGGCTTATTCTTGTCCAATTAGGATTGTTTAACCAATCTTGTGCATCCAATAGGTGTGTTTGTGTCATTGGATGAACATCTAGGTCATTTTCATCCTCCATAGACTTCTTCGAGTCCAACTATGGTTTTAAACCAATCTTGGGCATCCAATAGGTGTGTTTGTGTCATTGGATGAACATCTAGGTCATTTTCGTCCTTCCTTGGCTTATTCTTGTCCAATTCGGGTTTTTAACCAATCTTGTGCATCCAGTAAGTTCATTTGTGTCATTGGATGAACATCTAGGTCATTTTCGTCCTTCCTTGGCTTATTCTTGTCCAATTAGGGTTTTTCACAAATCTTGTGCATCCAATAGGTGTCTTTGTGTCATTGGATGAATATTTAGGTAATTTTCATTCTCCCTAGGTTTATTTTAGTCCAATTAGGGTTTTTAACCAATCAAGTGCATCCAATAGGTGTGTTTGTGTCATTGGATGAACATCTATGTCATTTTCATCCTCCATAGACTTATTCTAGTCCAACTATGACTTTAAACCAATCTTGTGCTTCCAATAGGTGTGTTTGGGTCATTAGATGAACATTTAGGTAATTTTCGTCCTCCCTTGGCTTATTCTTGTCCAATTCGGGTTTTTAACCAATCAAGTGCATCCAATAGGTGCGTTTGTGTCATTGGATAAACATTTAGGGCATTTCGCCTTCCCTTGGCTTATTCTTGTCCAATCATTTAGGTCATTTTCGCCCTCCCTAGGCTTATACTTGTCCAATTAGTGTTTTTAACCAATCTTGTGCATCCAATAGGTGTGTTTGTGTCATTGGATAAACATTTAGGGCATTTCGCCTTCCCTTGGCTTATTCTTGTCCTATTAGGGTTTTTAACCAACCTTGTGCATCCAATAGGTGTGTTTGTGTCATTGGATGAACATTTAGGTCATTTTCGTCCTCCCTAGGTTTATTCTAGTCCAATTATGGTTTTTAACCAATCTTGTGCATCCAATAGGTGTGTTTGTGTCATTGGATGAACATTTAGGTAATTTTCTTCCTCCATTGGCTTATTCTTGTCCAATTATGGTTTTTAACCAATCTTTTGCATCCAATATGTGTGTTTGTGTCATTGGATGAACATTTAGGTCATTTTCGTCCTCCCTAGGTTTATTCTAGTCCAATTAGGGTTTTTAACCAATCTTGTGCATCCAATAGGTGTGTTTGTGTCATTGGATGAATATTTAGGTAATTTTTGTCCTCCCTAGGTTTATTTTAGTCCAATTAGGGTTTTTAACCAATCATGTGCATCCAATAGGTTGTTTGTGTCATTGGATGGACATTTGGGTTATTTACGTCTTCCCTTGGCTTATACTTGTCCAATTAGGGTTTTGAACCAATCTTGTGCATATAATAGGTGTGTTTGTGTCATTAGATGAACATTTAGATAATTTTCGTCCTCCCTTGGCTTATTCTTCTCAAATTAGGGTTTTTAACCAATCTTGTGCATCCAATAGGTGTGTTTATGTCATTGGATGAACATCTAGGTCATTTTCATCCTCCCTAGACTTATTCTAGTCCAACTAGGGTTTTAAACCAATCTTGTGCATCCAATAGGTGTGTTTGTGTCATTGGATAAACATTTAGGGCATTTTCGTCTTCCCTTGACTTATTCTTGTACGATTAGGCTTTTTAACCAATCTTGTGCATCCAATAGGTGTGTTTGTGTCATTGGTTGAACATCTAGGTCATTTTCATCCTCCCTAGACTTATTCGAGTCCAACTATGGTTTTAAACCAATCTTGTGCATCCAATAGGTGTGTTTGTGTCATTGGATAAACATTTAGGTCATTTTTGTCCTTCCTTGGCTTATTGTTGTCCAATTAGGGTTTTTAACCAATCTTGTGCATCCAATAGGCGTGTTTGTGTCATTGGATGAACATTTAGGTCATTTTCGTCCTCCCTTGGCTTATTCTTGTCCAATTAGGGGTTTTAACCAATCTTGTGCATCCAACAGGTGTGTTTGTGTCATTGGATGAACATTTAGGTCGTTTTCGCCCTCCCTAGGCTTATTCTTGTCCAATTAGGGTTTTTCCCAAATCTTGTGCATCCAATAGGTGTTGTTGTGTCATTAGATGAACATTTAGTTCATTTTCGTCCATCCTTGGCTTATTCTTGCCCAATTAGGGTTTTTAACCAATCTTGTGCATCCAATAGGTGTGTTTGTGTCATTGGATGAATATCTAGGTCATTTTCATCCTCCCTAGACTTATTCTAGTCCAACTATGATTTTAAACCAATCTTGTGCTTCCAATAGGTGCGTTTGTGTCATTAGATGAACATTTAGGTAATTTTTGTCCTCCCTTGGCTTATTCTTGTCCAATTAGGGTTTTTAACCAATCTTGTGCATCCAATAGGTGTGGTTGTGTCATTGGATGAACATCTAGGTCATTTTCATCCTCCCTAGACTTAATGTAGTCCAACTACGGTTTTAAACCAATCTTGTGCATCCAATAGGTGTGGTTGTGTCATTGGATGAACATTTAGGGCATTTTCGTCCTCCCTAGGCTTATGCTTGTCCAATTAGGGTTTTTAACCAATCTTGTGCATCCAATTGGTGTGTTTATGTCATTGGACGAACATCTAGGTCATTTTCATCCTCCCTAGACTTAATGTAGTCCAACTACGGTTTTAAACCAATCTTGTGCATCCAATAGGTGTGTTTGTGTCATTGGATGAATATCTAAGTCATTTTTGTCCTTCCTTGGCTTATTCTTGTTCAATTAGGGTTTTTAACCAATCTTGTGCATCCAATAAGTTCATTTGTGTCATT
>NW_027339431.1:2997705-3011674 GCF_000331145.2 Cicer arietinum | reverse complement strand
TTTGTGTCATTGGATGAACATTTAGGTCATTTTCGTCCTCCCTAGGTTTATTCTAGTCAAATTAGGGTTTTTAACCAATCTTGTGCATCCAATAGGTGTGTTTGTGTCATTGGATAAACATTTGGGTCATTTTCTTCTTCCCTTGGCTTATTCTTGTCCAATTAGGGTTTTTAACCAATCTTGTGCATCCAATAGATGTGTTTGTGTCATTGGATGAACATCTAGGTAATTTTCGTCCTTCGTTGGCTTATTCTTGTCCAATTAGGGTTTTTAACCAATCTTGTGCATCCAATAAGTTCATTTGTGTCATTGGGTGAAACTTTAAGTCATTTTCGTCCTCCATAGGTTTATTCTAGTCCGATTAGGGGTTTTAACCAATCTTGTACATCCAATAGGTGTGTTTGTGTCATTGGATAAACATTTAGGGCATTTCGTCTTCCCTTGGCTTATTCTTGTCCAATTAGGGTTTTTAACTAACCTTGTGCATCCAATAGGTGTGTTTGTGTCATTGGATGAATATTTAGGTAATTTTTGACCTCCCTAGGTTTATTTTAGTCCAATTAGAATTTTTAACCAATCATGTGCATCCAATAGGTGTGTTTGTGTCATTAAATGAACATTTAGGTGATTTTCGTCCTCCCTTGGCTTATTCTTGTCAAATTAGGGTTTTTAACCAATCTTGTGCATCCAATAGGTGTGTTTGTGTCATTAGATGAACATTTAGGTAATTTTCGTCCTCCCTTGGCTTATTCTAGTCCAAATAGGGTTTTAATACAATCTTGTGCATCCAATAGGTGTGTTTGTGTCATTGGATAAACATTTAGTGCATTTTCGTCTTCCCTTGACTTATTCTTGTCCGATTAGGGTTTTTCACAAATCTTGTGCATCCAATAGGTGTCGTTGTGTCATTGGATGAACATTTAGGTCATTTTCGTCCTCCCTAGGCTTATTCTTGTCCAATTAGGGTTTTTAACCAATCTTGTGCATCCAATAGGTGTGTTTGTGTCATTGGATGAACATCTATGTCATTTTCATCCTCCCTAGACTTAATGTAGTTCAACTAGGGTTTTAAACCAATGTTGTGCATCCAATAGGTGTGTTTGTGTCATTGGATGAATATCTAAGTCATTTTTGTCCTTCGTTGGCTTATTCTTGCCCAATTAGGATTTTTAACCAATCTTGTGCATCCAATAAGTTCATTTGTGTCATTGGATGAACATCTAGGTAATTTTCGTCCTTCCTTGGCTTATTCTTGTCCAATTAGGGTTTTGAACCAATCTTGTGCATCCAATAGGTGTCGTTGTGTCATTGGATGAACATCTAGGTAATTTTCGTCCTTCCTTGGCTTATTCTTGTCCAATTAGGATTTTTAACCAATCTTGTGCATCCAATAAGTTCATTTGTGTCATTGGATGAAACTTTAACTGATTTTCGTCCTCCATAGGTTTATTCTAGTCCGATTAGGGGTTTTAACCAATCTTGTGCATCCAATAGGTGTGTTTGTGTCATTGGATCAACATTTATGGAATTTCGTCTTCCCTTGGCTTATTCTTGTCCAATTAGGGTTTGTAACCAATCTTGTGCATCCTATAGGTGTGTTTGTTTATTGGATGAACATTTACGCCATTTTTGTCCGCCTTAAGTTTATTCTAGTCCGATTAGGGGTTTTAACCAATCTTGTGCATCCTATAGGTGTGTTTGTTTATTGGATGAACATTTAGGTCATTTTCGTCCTCCCTTGGCTTATTCTTGTCCAATTAGGGTTTTTAACCAATCTTGTGCCTCCAATAAGTTCATTTGTGTCATTGGATGAAACTTTAAGTCATTTTCGTCCTCCATAGGTTTATTCTAGTCCGATTAGGGATTTTAACCAATCTTGTGCATCCAAAAGGTGTGTTTGTGTCATTGGATAAACATTTAGGGAATTTCGTCTTCCCTTGGCTTATTCTTGTCCAATTAGGGTTTTTAACCAACCTTGTGCATCCAATAGGTGTGTTTGTGTCATTGGATGAATATTTAGGTAATTTTCGTCCTCCCAAGGTTTATTTTAGTCCAATTAGGGTTTTTAACCAATCATGTGCATCCAATAGGCGTGTTTGTGTCATTGGATGGACATTTGGGTTATTTACGTCTTCCCTTGGCTTATACTTGTCCAATTAGGGTTTTGAACCAATCTTGTGCATCCAATAGGTGTGTTTGTGTCATTAGATGAACATTTCGGTAATTTCCGTCCTCCCTTGGCTTATTCTTGTCAAATTAGGGTTTTTAACCAATCTTGTGCATCCAATAGGTGTGTTTATGTCATTGGATGAACATCTAGGTCATTTCATCCTCCCTAGACTTATTGTAGTCCAACTAGGGTTTTAAACCAATCTTGTGCATCCAATAGGTGTGTTTGTGTCATTGGATAAACATTTAGGTCATTTTTGTCCTCCCTCTGCTTATTCTTGTCCAATTAGGGTTCTTACCCAATCTTGTGCATCCAACAAGGTCATTTGTCTCATTCGATGGACATTTAGGTCATTTTCGTCCTCCCTAGGCTTATTCTTGTCCAATTAGGTTTTTTAACCAAGCTTGTGCATCCAATAGGTGTCTTTGTGTCATTGGATGAACATTTAGGTAATTTTCGTCCTACATTGGCTTATTCTTGTCCGATTAGGGGTTTTAACCAATCTAGTGCTTCCAATAGGTGTGTTTGTGTCATTGGACAAACATTTAGGGCATTTTCGTCTTCCCTTGGCTTATTCTTGTCCAATTAGGGTTTTTAACCAATCTTGTGCATCCAATAGGTGTGTTTGTAAGATTGGATGAATATTTAGGTAATTTTCGTCCTCCCTAGGTTTATTTTAGTCCGATTAGGGTTTTTAACCAATCTTGTGCATCCAATAGGTGTGTTTGTGTCATTGGATAGACATTTCGGTAATTTTCGTCCTCCCTTGGCTTATTCTTGTCCAATTAGGATTTTTAACCAATCTTGTGCATCCAATAGGTGTGTTTATGTCATTGGACGAACATCTAGGTCATTTTCATCCTCCCTAGACTTATTCGAGTCCAACTATTGTTTTAAACCAATCTTGTGCATCCAATAGGTGTGTTTGTGTCATTGGATGAACATTATGGTCATTGTTGTCCTCCTTTGGCTTATTCTTGTCCAATTAGGGTTTTTAACAATTCTTGTGCATCCAATAGGTGTGTTTGTGTCATTAGATGAACATTTAGGTAATTTTCGTCCTCCCTTGGCTTATTCTTGTCCAATTAGGGTTTTAACCAATCTTGTGAAGATTGGATGAATATTTAGGTAATTTTCGTCCTCCCTAGGTTTATTTTAGTCCGATTAGGGTTTTTAACCAATCTTGTGCATCCAATAGGTGTGTTTGTGTCATTGGATAGACATTTCGGTAATTTTCGTCCTCCCTTGGCTTATTCTTGTCCAATTAGGATTTTTAACCAATCTTGTGCATCCAATAGGTGTGTTTATGTCATTGGACGAACATCTAGGTCATTTTCATCCTCCCTAGACTTATTCGAGTCCAACTATTGTTTTAAACCAATCTTGTGCATCCAATAGGTGTGTTTGTGTCATTGGATGAACATTATGGTCATTGTTGTCCTCCTTTGGCTTATTCTTGTCCAATTAGGGTTTTTAACAATTCTTGTGCATCCAATAGGTGTGTTTGTGTCATTAGATGAACATTTAGGTAATTTTCGTCCTCCCTTGGCTTATTCTTGTCCAATTAGGGTTTTAACCAATCTTGTGCATCCAATAGGTGTGTTTATGTCATTGGATGAACATCTAGGTCATTTTTATCCTCCCTAGACTTATTCTAGTCCAACTAGCATTTTAAAACAATCTTGTGCATCCAATAGGTGTGTTTGTGTCATTGGATGAACATTTAGGTAATTTTCGTCCTCCCTAGGCTTATTCTTGTCCAATTAGGGTTTTCACAAATCTTGTGATCCAATAAGTTCATTTGTATCATTGGATGATCATTTAGGTCATTTTCATCCTCCCTAGGCTTATTCTTGTCCAATTAGGGTTTTCACAAATCTTGTGCATCCAATAGGTGTGTTTGTGTCATTGGATGAACATTTAGGTAATTTTCGTCCTCCCTTGGCTTATTCTTGTCCAATTAGGATTTTTAACCAATCTTGTGCATCCAATAGGTGTGTTTGTGTCATTGGATGAACATTTAGGTAATTTTCGTCCTCCCTTGGCTTATTCTTGTCCAATTAGGATTTTTAACCAATCTTGTGCATCCAATAGGTGTGTTTGTGTCATTGGATAAACATTTAGGTCATTTTCGTCCTCCCTCTGCTTATTCTTGTCCAAAGAGGGTTCTTACCCAATCTTTTGCATCCAATAAGGTCATTTGTCTCGTTCGATGGACATTTAGGTCATTTTCGTCCTCCCTAGGCTTATTCTTGTCCAATTAGGTTTTTTAACCAAGCTTGTGCATCCAATAGGTGGGTTTGTGTCATTGGACGAACATTTAGGTCATTTTCGTCCTCCCTTGGCTTATTCTTGTCCAATTAGAGTTTTTAACCAATCTTGTGCTTCCAATAAGTTCATTTGTGTCATTGGATAAACATTTAGGTCATTTTCGTCCTCCCTTGGCTTATTCTTGTCCAATTAGAGTTTTTAACCAATCTTGTGCTTCCAATAAGTTCATTTGTGTCATTGGATAAACATTTAGGTCATTTTCGTCCTCCCTTGGCTTATTCTTGTCCAATTAGAGTTTTTAACCAATCTTGTGCTTCCAATAAGTTCATTTGTGTCATTGGATAAACATTTAGGTCATTTTCGTCCTCCCTTGGCTTATTCTTGTCCAATTAGAGTTTTTAACCAATCTTGTGCTTCCAATAAGTTCATTTGTGTCATTGGATAAACATTTAGGTCATTTTCGTCCTCCCTTGGCTTATTCTTGTCCAATTAGAGTTTTTAACCAATCTTGTGCATCCAATAGGTGTGTTTGTGTCCTTGGATGAACATTTAGTTCATTTTCGTCCTTCCTTGACTTATTCTTGTCGAATTAGAGTTTTTAACCAATCTTGTGGATCCAATAGGTGTGTTTGTGTCATTGGATGAACATCTATGTCATTTTCATCCTCCCTAGACTTATTCTAGTCCAACTATGATTTTAAACCAATCTTGTGCATCCAATAGGTGTGTTTGTGTCATTGGATGAACATCTATGTCATTTTCATCCTCCCTAGACTTATTCTAGTCCAACTATGATTTTAAACCAATCTTGTGCATCCAATAGGTGTGTTTGTGTCATTGGATGAACATCTATGTCATTTTCATCCTCCCTAGACTTATTCTAGTCCAACTATGATTTTAAACCAATCTTGTGCATCCAATAGGTGTGTTTGTGTCATTGGATGAACATCTATGTCATTTTCATCCTCCCTAGACTTATTCTAGTCCAACTATGATTTTAAACCAATCTTGTGCATCCAATAGGTGTGTTTGTGTCATTGGATGAACATTTAGGTCATTTTCGTCCTCCCTCTGCTTATTCTTGTCCAATTAGGGTTCTTACCCAATCTTGTGCATCCAATATGTTCATTTGTCTCATTGGATGGACATTTAGGTCATTTTCGTCCTCCCTAGACTTATTCTTGTCCAATTAGGTTTTTTAACCAAGCTTGTGCATCCAATAGGTGTGTTTGTGTCATTGGATGTACATCTACGTCATTTTCATCCTCCCTAGACTTATTCTAGTCACACTACGGTTTTAAACCAATCTTGTGCATCCAATAGGTGTGTTTGTGTCATTGGATAAACATTTGGGTCATTTTCGTCTTCCATTGGCTTATTCTTGTCCAATTAGGTTTTTTAACCAAGCTTGTGCATCCAATAGGTGTGTTTGTGTCATTGGATAGGTCGTTTTCGTCCACCCTAGGCTTATTCTTGTCCAATTAGGGTTTTTAACCAGTCTTGTGCATCCCATACGTTCATTTGTGTAATTGGATGAACATTAGGTAATTTTTGTCCTCCCCTGGCTTATTCTTGTCCAATTAAGGTTTTTAACCAATCTTGTGCATCCAATAGGTGTGTTTTTGTCATTGGATTAACATCTAGGTCATTTTCATCCTCCCTAGACTTATTGTAGTCCAACAAGGGTTTTAAACCAATCTTGTGCATCCAATAGGTGTGTTTGTGTCATTGGATGAACATTTAGGTCATTTTCGTCCTCCCTCTGCTTATTCTTGTCCAATTAGGGTTCTTACCCAATCTTGTGCATCCAATAAGGTCATTTGTCTCATTCAATGGACATTTAGGTCATTTTCGTCATCCCTAGGCTTATTCTTGTCCAATTAGGTTTTTTAACCAAGCTTGTGCATCCAATAGGTGTGTTTGTGTCATTGGATGAACATTTAGGTAATTTTCGTCCTACATTGGCTTATTCTTGTCCAATTATGGTTTTTAACCAATCTTTTGCATCCAATAGGTGTGTTTGTGTCATTGGACAATCATTTAGGGCATTTTCGTCTTCCTTTGGCTTATTCTTGTCCAATTAGGGTTTTTAACCAATCTTGTGCATCCAATAGGTGTGTTTGTGTCATTGGACAATCATTTAGGGCATTTTCGTCTTCCTTTGGCTTATTCTTGTCCAATTAGGGTTTTTAACCAATCTTGTGCATCCAATAGGTGTGTTTGTGTCATTGGACAATCATTTAGGGCATTTTCGTCTTCCTTTGGCTTATTCTTGTCCAATTAGGGTTTTTAACCAATCTTGTGCATCCAATAAGTTCATTTGTGTCATTGGATGAACATTTAAGTCATTTTCGTCCTCCATTGGTTTATTCTAGTCCGATTAGGGGTTTTAACCAATCTAGTGCTTCCAATAGGTGTGTTTGTGTCATTGGACAATCATTTAGGGCATTTTCGTCTTCCCTTGGCTTATTCTTGTCCAATTAGGGTTTTTAACCAATCTTGTGCATCCAATAGGTGTGTTTGTGTGATTGGATGAATATTTAGGTAATTTTCGTCCTCCCTAGGTTTATTTTAGTCCAATTAGGGTTTTTAACCAATCTTGTGCATCCAATAGGTGTGTTTGTGTCATTGGATAGACATTTGGGTTATTTTCGTCTTCCCTTGGCTTATTCTTGTCCGATTAGGATTTTTAACTAATCTTGTGCATCCAATAGGTGTGTTTGTGTCATTAGATGAACATTTAGGTAATTTTCGTCCTCCCTTGGCTTATTCTTGTCCAATTAGGATTTTTAACCAATCTTGTGCATCCAATAGGTGTGTTTATGTCATTGGACAAACATCTAGGTCATTTTCATCCTCCCTAGACTTATTCGAGTCCAACTATGGTTTTAAACCAATCTTGTGCATCCAATAGGTGTGTTTGTGTCAGGGATGAACATTACGGTCATTTTCGTCCTACTTTGGCTTATTCTTGTCCAATTAGTGTTTTTAACCAATCTTGTGCATCCAATAGGTGTGTTTGTGTCATTGGATGAACATTTAGGTAATTTTCGTCCTCCCTTGGCTTATTCTTGTCCAATTAGGGTTTTTAACTAATCTTGTGCATCCAATAGGTGTGTTTATGTCATTGGATGAACATCTAGCTCATTTTCATCCTCCCTAGGCTTATTCTAGTCCAACTAGCATTTTAAACCAATCTTGTGCATCCAATAGGTGTGTTTGTGTCATTGGATGAACATTCATGTAATTTTCGTCCTCCCTAGGCTTATTCTTCTCCAATTAGGGTTCTTACCCAATCTTGTGCATCGAATATGTTCATTTGTCTCATTGGATGGACATTTAGGTCATTTTCGTCCTCCCTAGACTTATTCTTGTCCAATTAGGTTTTTTAACCAAGCTTGTGCATCCAATAGGTGTGTTTATGTCATTGGGTAAACATCAAGGTCATTTTCATCCTCCCTAGACTTATTCGAGTCCAACTATGGTTTTAAACCAATCTTTTGCATCCAATAGGTGTGTTTGTGTCATTGGATGAACATTATGGTCATTTTCGTCCTCCCTAGGCTTATTCTTGTCCCATTAGGGTTTTTAACCAATCTTGTGCATCCAATAGGTATGTTTCTGTCATTGGATGAACATCTAGGTCATTTTCATCCTCCCTATTTTTGTCCTCCCTAGGTTTATTCTAGTCCAATTAGGGTTTTTAACCAATCTTGTGCATCCAATAGGTGTGTTTATGTCATTGGATGAACATCTAGGTCATTTTCATCCTCCCTAGACTTATTCTAGTCTAACTTGCATTTTAAACCAATCTTGTGCATCCAATAGGTATGTTTCTGTCATTGGATGAACATTTAGGGCATTTTCGTCTTACCTTGATTTATTCTTGTGCAATTAGGCTTTTTAACCAATCTTGTGCATCCAATAGGTATGTTTCTGTCATTGGATGAACATCTAGGGCATTTTCGTCTTCCCTTAATTTATTCTTGTCCAATTAGAGTTTTTAACCAATCTTGTGCATCCAATAGGTATGTTTCTGTCATTGGATGAACATCTAGGGCATTTTCGTCTTCCCTTAATTTATTCTTGTCCAATTAGAGTTTTTAACCAATCTTGTGCATCCAATAGGTATGTTTCTGTCATTGGATGAACATCTAGGGCATTTTCGTCTTCCCTTAATTTATTCTTGTCCAATTAGAGTTTTTAACCAATCTTGTGCATCCAATAGGTGTGTTTGTGTCATTGGATGAACATCTAGGGCATTTTCGTCTTCCCTTGATTTATTCTTGTCCAATTAGGCCTTTTAACCAATCTTGTGCATCCAATAGGTGTGTTTGTGATAATGGATGAACATCTGGGTCATTTTCATCCTCCCTAGACTTATTCTAGTCCAACTATAGTTTTAAACCAATCTTGTGCATCCAATAGGTGTGTTTGTGTCATTGGATGAACATTTAAGTCATTTTCGTCCTCCCTTGGCTTATTCTTGTCCAATTACGATTTTTAACCAATCTTGTGCATCCAATAGGTGTGTTTGGGTCATTGGATGAACATTTAAGTCATTTTCGTCCTCCCTTGGCTTATTCTTGTCCAATTACGATTTTTAACCAATCTTGTGCATCCAATAGGTGTGTTTGGGTCATTGGATGAACATTTAAGTCATTTTCGTCCTCCCTTGGCTTATTCTTGTCCAATTACGATTTTTAACCAATCTTGTGCATCCAATAGGTGTGTTTGGGTCATTGGATGAACATTTAAGTCATTTTCGTCCTCCCTTGGCTTATTCTTGTCCAATTACGATTTTTAACCAATCTTGTGCATCCAATAGGTGTGTTTGGGTCATTGGATGAACATTTAGGTCATTTTCGTCCTCCCTAGGTTTATTCTAGTCCAATTAGGGTTTTTAACTAATCTTGTGCATCCAATAGGTGTGTTTTGTTATTGGATGAACATCTAGGTCATTTTCATCCTCCCTAGACTCATTCTTGTCCAACTAGGGTTTTTGACCAATCTTGTGCATCCAATAGGTGTGTTTGTGTTAATGGATGAACATCTAGGTCATTTTCATCCTCCCTAGACTTATTCTAGTCCAACTATGGTTTTAAACCAATCTTGTGCATCCAATAGGTGTGTTTGTGTCATTGGATGAACATTTAAGTCATTTTCGTCCTCCCTTGGCTTATTCTTGTCCAATTAGGGTTTTTAACCAATCTAGTGCATCCAGTAGGTGTGTTTGTGTCATTGGATGAACGTTTAGGGCATTTTCGTCTTCCCTTGGTTTATTCTTGTCCAATTGGGCTTTTTAACCAATCTTGTGCATTCAATAGGTGTGTTTGTGTCTATGGATGATCATTTAGGTCATTTTCGTCCTCCCTTAGCTTATTCTAGTTCAATTAGGGTTTTTAACCCATCCTGTGCATCCAATAGGTTTGTTTGTGTCATTGGATGAACATTTAGGTCATTTTCGTCCTCCCTTAGCTTATTCTTGTCCAATTAGGGTTTTTAACCAATCTTGTGCATCCAATAGGTGTGTTTGTGTCATTGGATGAACATTTAGGTCATTTTCGTCCTCCCTTAGCTTATTCTTGTCCAATTAGGGTTTTTAACCAATCTTTTGCATCCAATAAGGTCATTTGTCTTATTCGATGGACATTTTGGTCATTTTCGTCCCCCCTAGGCTTATTCTTATCTAATTAGGGTTTTTAACCAATCTTGTGCATCCAAAAGGTGTGTTTATGTCATTGGATGAACATCTAGGTCATTTTCATCCTCCTTAGACTTATTGTAGTCCAAATAGGGTTTTTAGCAATCTTGTGCATCCAATAAGTTCATTTGTGTCATTGGATGAACATTTAGGTCATTTTCGTCCTCCATAGGTTTATCCTAGTCCAATTAGGGTTTTTAACAAATCTTGTGCAACCAATAGGTGTGTTTCTGTCATTGGATGAACATTTAGTTCATTTTCGTCCTCCGTAGGCTTATTCTAGTCCAATTAGAGTTTTTAACAAATCTTGTGCATCTAGTAGGTATGTTTGTGTCATTGGATGAACATTTAGGTCATTTTCATCTTCCCTAGAGTTATTTTTGTCCAACTAGGGTTTTTAACCAATTTTGTGCATCCAACAGGTGTGTTTGTGTCATTGGATGAACATTAAGGTCATTTTCGTCCTTCCTTGACTTATTGTTGTCAAATTAGGGTTTTTAACAAATCTGCTGCATCCAATAAGTTCATTTGTGTCATTGGATGAACATTTAGGTCATTTTCGTCGTACCTAGGCTTATTCTTGTCCAATTAGGGTTTTTAACCTATCTTGTGCATCCAATACGTTCATTTGTGTCGTTGGATGAACATTTATGTCATTTTAATCCTCCCTATGTTTATTCTAGTCCAATTAGGGTTTTTAACCAATCTTGTGCATCCAATAGGTGTGTTTGTTTCATAGGATGAACATTTAGGTCATTTTCGTCCTCCCTAGACTTATTCTTGTCCAATTAGGGTTTTTAACAAATCTTGTGCATCCAATAGGTGTGTTTGTGTCATTGGATGAACATTTAGGTCATTTCTGTCCTCCCTAGGTTTATTGTAGTCCAATTAGGGTTTTTAACCAATCTTGTGCATCCAATAGGTGTGTTTGTGTCATTGGCTGAACATCTAGGTCATTTTCATCCTCCCTAGACTTATTCTTGTCCAACTAGGATTTTTAACCAATCTTTTGCATCCAATAGGTGTGTTTGTGTCTATGGATGATCATTTAGGTCATTTTCGTCCTCCCTAGACTTATTCTTGTTCAATTAGAGTTTTTAACCAATCTTGTGCATCCAATAGGTGTGTTTGTGTCATTGGATGAAAATTTAGGTCATTTTCCTCCTCCCTAGACTTATTCTTGTCCAATTAGGGTTTTTAACCAATCTTGTGCATCCAATAGGTGTGTTTGTGTCATTGGATGAACATTTAGGTCATTTTCATCCTCCCTACAGTTATGCTTGTCCAACTAGAGTTTTTAAACAATCTTGGGCATCCAATAGGTGTGTTTGTGTCATTGGAAGAACATTTAGGTAATTTGCGTCCTCCTTTGGCTTATTCTTGTCCAATTAGGGTTATTAACCTATCTTGTGCATCCAATAGGTATGTTTATGTCATTGGATGAACATTTAGGTCATTTTCGTCCTCCTTGGCTGATTCTTGTCCAATTAGGGTTTTTAACCAATCTTGTGCATCCAATAAGTTCATTTGTGTCATTGGATGAACATTTAGGTCATTTTCGTCCTCCCTAGGCTTATTCTTGTCCAATTAGGATTTTAAACAAATCTTGTGCATCCAATAGGTGTGTTTGTGTCATTGGATGAACATTTAGGTCATTTTCATCCTCCCTAGAGTTATTCTTGTCCAACTAGGGTTTTTAACCAATCTTGTGCATCCAATAGGTATGTTTGTGTCATTGGATGAACATTAAGGTCATTTTCGTCTATCCTTGGCTTATTCTTGTCCCATTAGGGTTTTTAACCAATCTTGTGCATCCAATAAGTTAATTTGTGTCATTGGATGAACATTTATGTAATTTTCGTCCTACCTAGGTTTATCCTAATCCAATTAGGGTTTTTAACAAATCTTGTGCATCCAATAGGTGTGTTTTTGTCATTGGATGAACATTTAGTTCATTTTCGTCCTCCCTAGGCTTATTCTTGTCCAATTTGGAATTTTAACAAACACACACATTGGATGAACATTTAGGTCATTGGACGAAAATGACCTAAATGCTCATCCTATGAAACAAACACACCTATTGGATGCACAAGATTGGTTAAAAACCCTTATTAGACTAGAATAAACATAGGGAGGACGAAAATGACCTAAATGTTCATCCAACGACAAAAATGAACGTATTGGATGCAAAAGTTTGGTTAAAAACCCTAATTGGACAAGAATAAGCCTAGGGAGGATAAAAATGACCTAAATGTTCATCCAATGACAGAAACACACCTATTGGATTCACAAGATTGGTTAAAACCACTAATTGGGCTAGAATAAACCTAGGGAGGATGAAAATGACAAAAATCTTCATCCAATGACACAAATGAACTTATTGGATGCACAAGATTGGTTAAAAACCTTAATTTGACAAGAATAAGCCAAGAGGGGACAAAAATGACCTTAAAGTTCATGCAATGACACAAACACACCTATTGGATGCACACGATTGGTTAAAAACCCTAGTTGGAAAAGAATAACTCTAGGGAGGATGAAAATGACCTAAATGTTCATCCAATGACACAAATGAACTTATTGGATGTACAAGATTGGTTAAAAACCCTAATTGGACAAGAATAAGCCAAGGAAGGACGAAAATGACCTTAATGTTCATCCAATGACACAAACACACCTATTGGCTGCACAAGATTGGTTAAAAACCCTAATTGGACTAGGATAAACCTAGGGAACACGAAATGTTCATCCAATGGCACAAACGAACTTATTGGATGCACAAGATTGGTGAAAAACCCAAATTGGACAAGAATAAGCCAATGGAGGACGAAAATGACCTAAATGTTCATCCAATGACACAAACACACCTATTGGATGCACAAGATTGGTTTAAAACCATAATTGGTCAAGGATAAACCTAGGGAAGACGAAAATGACCTAAATGTTCATTCAATGACACAAATGAACTTATTGGATGCACAAGATTGGTTAAAAACCCTAATTGGGACAGAATGGACGACGAAAATGACCTAAATGTTCATCCATTGACACAAACACACCTATTGGATGCCCAAGATTTGTTAAAAACCCTAATTGGGACAGAATGGACGACGAAAATGACCTAAATGTTCATCCATTGACACAAACACACCTATTGGATGCCCAAGATTTGTTAAAAACCCTAATTGGGACAGAATGGACGACGAAAATGACCTAAATGTTCATCCATTGACACAAACACACCTATTGGATGCCCAAGATTTGTTAAAAACCCTAATTGGGACAGAATGGACGACGAAAATGACCTAAATGTTCATCCATTGACACAAACACACCTATTGGATGCCCAAGATTTGTTAAAAACCCTAATTGGGACAGAATGGACGACGAAAATGACCTAAATGTTCATCCATTGACACAAACACACCTATTGGATGCCCAAGATTTGTTAAAAACCCTAATTGGGACAGAATGGACGACGAAAATGACCTAAATGTTCATCCAATGACACAAACACACCTATTGGATGCACAAGATTGGTTTAAAACCATAATTGGTCTAGGATAAACCTAGGGAAGACGAAAATGATCTAAATGTTCATTGAATGACACAAATGAACTTATTGGATGCACAAGATTGGTTAAAAACCCTAATTGGCAAGAATAAACCAAGGAAGGATGAAAATGACCTAAATGTTCATCCAATGACACAAACACACCTATTGGATGCCCAAGATTTGTTAAAAACCCTAATTGGACAAGAATAAGCCTAGGGAGGATGAAAATGACCTAAATGTTCATCCTATGACACAAATGAACTTATTG
>NW_027339431.1:2996677-2997302 GCF_000331145.2 Cicer arietinum | reverse complement strand
GGAGGAAGAAGCTAACCTAAATGTTCATCCATTGACACAAACACACCTATTGGATGCACAAGATTGGTTAAAAACCCTAATTGGACTATGATAAACCTAGGGAGGACGAAAATGACCTAAATATTCATCCAATGGCACAAACGAACTTATTGGATGCACAAGATTGGTTTAAAACCCTAATTGGACTAGGATAAATCTAGGGAAGACGAAAATGACCTAAATGTTCATCCAATGACACAAATGAACTTATTGGATGCACGAGATTGGTTAAAAACCCTAATTGGACATGAATAAGCCAAGGGAAGACGAAAATGCCCTAAATGTTAATCCAATGACACAAACACACCTATTGGATGCACAAGATTGGTTAAAAACCCTAATTGGACTAGAATAAACCTAGGGAGGACGAAAATGACCTAAATGTTCATCCAATGACACAAATGAACTTATTGGATGTACAAGATTGGTTAAAAACCTTAATTGGACATGAATAAGCAAAGGGAAGACGAAAATGCCCTAAATGTTAATCCAATGACACAAACACACATATTGGATGCACAAGATTGGTTAAAAACCCTAATTGGACTAGAATAAACCTAGGGAGGACGAAAATGACCTAAATGTT
>NW_027339431.1:2991651-2996496 GCF_000331145.2 Cicer arietinum | reverse complement strand
GACGTAAATGTTCATCCAATTATACAAATGAACTTATTGGATGCACAAGATTGGTTAAAAACCCTAATTGGACAAGAATAAGCCAAGGAAGGACGAAAATGACCTTAATGTTCATCCAATGACACAAACACACCTATTGGATGCACAAGATTGTTTAAAAATCCTAGTTGGACAAGAATAACTCTAGCGAGGATGAAAACGACCAAAATGTTCATCCAATGACACAAACACACCTATTGAATGCACAAGATTGTTTAAAAACCCTAATTGTACAAGAATAAGCTTAAGGAGGACAAAAACGACCTAAATGTTCATCTTATGACAGAAACACACCTATTGGATGCACAAGATTGGTTAAAACCATAATTGGACTAGAATAAACTTAGGGAGGACGGAAATGACCTAAATGTTCATCCAATGACTCAAACACACCAATTAGATGCACAAGATTGGTTAAAAACCATAATTGGAAAATAATAAGTCTAGGGAGGACGAAAATGACCTAAATGTTCGTCCTATGACACAAACACACTTATTGGATGCACAAGATTGGTTAAAACCATAATTGGACTAGAATAAACTTAGGGAGGACGAAAATAACCTAAATGTTCATCCAATGACTCAAACACACCAATTAGATGCACAAGATTGGTTAAAAACCATAATTGGAAAATAATAAGTCTAGGGAGGACGAAAATGACCTAAATGTTCGTCCTATGACACAAACACACTTATTTGATGCACAAGATTGGTTAAAAACCCTAGTTGGACAAGAATAACTCTAGGGAGGATGAACATTTAGGTCATTTTCGTCCTCCCTAGGTTTATCCTAGTCAAATTAGGGTTTCTAACCAATCTTATGCATCCAATAACCGTGTTTGTGTCAAACATTTAGGTGATTTTCGTCCTCCCTAGGTTTATTCTAGTCCAATTATGGTTATTAACCAATCTTGTGCATCCAATAGGTGTGTTTGTGTCATTGGATAAACATTTAGGTCATTTTCCTTTTCCCTTGGCTTATTCTTGTCCAATTAGGGTTTTTAACCAATCTTGTGCATCCAATAGGTGTGTTTGTGTCATTGGATGCACATTTATGTCATTTTCGTCCTCCCTAGGCTATTTCATGTCCAATTAGGGTTTTTAACCAATCTTGTGCATCAATTAGGTGTGTTTGTGTCATTGGATGAATATTTAGGTCATTTTCGTCCTCCCTTAGCTTATTCTTGTCCAATTAGGGTTTTTAACCAATCTTGTGCATCAATTAGGTGTGTTTGTGTCATTGGATGAATATTTAGGTCATTTTCGTCCTCCCTTAGCTTATTCTTGTCCAATTAGGGTTTTTAACCAATCTTGTGCATCAATTAGGTGTGTTTGTGTCATTGGATGAATATTTAGGTCATTTTCGTCCTCCCTTAGCTTATTCTTGTCCAATTAGGGTTTTTAACCAATCTTGTCCATCCAATAAGTTCATTTGTGTCATTGGATGAGCATTTAGGTCATTTTCGTCCTCCCTAGGCTTATTCTTGTCCAATTAGGAATTTTCACAAATCTTGTGCATCCAATTGGTTTGTTTGTGTCATTGGATGAGCATTTAGGTCATTTTCGTCCAATGACCTATATGTTAATCCTATGAAACAAACACACCTATTGGATGCACAAGATTGGTTAAAAACCCTAATTAGACTAGAATAAACATAGGGAGGACGAAAATGACCTAAATGTTCATCCAACGACACAAATGAACGTATTGGATGCAAAAGTTTGGTTAAAAACCCTAATTGGACAAGAATAAGCCTAGGGAGGAAAAAAATGACCTAAATGTTCATCCAATGACAGAAACACGCCTATTGGATGCACAAGACTGGTTAATACCACTAATTGCGCTAGAATAAACCTAGGGAGGACGAAAATGACCAAAATTTCATCCAATGACACAAATTAACTTATTGGATGCACAAGATTGGTTAAAAACCCTAATTGCACATGAATAAGCCAAGGGAAGACGAAAATGCCCTAAATGTTAATCCAATGACACAAACACACCTATTGGAGGCACAATATTGGTTTAAAACCCTAATTGGACTAGGATAAACCTAGGGAGGACGAAAATGACCTAAATGTTCATCCAATGATACAAATGAACTTATTGGATGCACAAGATTGGTTAAAAACCTTAATTGGACATGAATAAGCCAAGGGAAGACGAAAATGCCCTAAATGTTAATCCAATGACACAAACACACCTATTGGAGGCACAATATTGGTTTAAAACCCTAATTGGACTAGGATAAACCTAGGGAGGACGAAAATGACCTAAATGTTCATCCAATGATACAAATGAACTTATTGGATGCACAAGATTGGTTAAAAACCCTAATTGGACAAGAATAAGCCATGGGAGGACGAAAATGACCTAAATATTCATCCAATGACACAAACACACCTATTGGAGGCACAATATTGGTTTAAAACCCTAATTGGACTAGGATAAACCTAGGGAAGACGAAAATGACCTAAATGTTCATCCAATGATACAAATGAACTTATTGGATGCACAAGATTGGTTATAAACCCTAATTGGACATGAATAAGCCAAGGGAAGACGAAAATGCCCTAAATGTTAATCCAATGACACAAACACACCTATTGGATGCACAAGATTGTTTAAAAACCCTAGTTGGACAAGAATAACACTAGGGAGGATGAAAATGACCTAAATGTTCATCCAATGACACAAACACACCTATTGAATGCACAAGATTGGTTAAAAACCCTAATTGTACAAGAATAAGCTTAGGGAGGACGAAAACGACCTAAATGTTCATCCTATGACAGAAACACACCTATTGGATGCACAAGATTGGTTACAACCATAATTGGACTAGAATAAACTTAGGGAGGACGGAAATGACCTAAATGTTCATCCAATGACTCAAACACACCAATTAGATGCACAAGATTGGTTAGAAACCCTAATTTGACTAGGATAAATCTAGGGAGGACGAAAATGACCTAAATGTTCGTCCTATGACACAAACACACTTATTGGATGCACAAGATTGGTTAAAAACCTTAGTTAGACAAGAATAACTCTAGGGAGGATGAACATTTAGGTCATTTTCGTCCTCCCTAGATTTATCCTAGTCAAATTAGGGTTTCTAACCAATCTTGTGCATCCAATAACCGTGTTTGTGTCAAACAATTAGGTGATTTTCGTCCTTCCTAGGTTTATTCTAGTCCAATTATGGTTTTTAACCAATCTTGTGCATCCAATAGGTGTGTTTGTGTCATTGGATAAATATTTAGGTCATTTTCCTCTTCCCTTGGCTTATTCTTGTCCAATTATTGCTTTTAACCAATCTTGTGCATCCAATAGGTGTGTTTGTGTCATTGGATGCACATTTAGGTCATTTTCGTCCTCCCTATGTTTATTCTAGTCTAATTTGGGTTTTTAACCAATCTTGTGCATCCAATAGGTGTGTTTGTGTCATTGGATGCACATTTAGGTCATTTTCGTCCTCCCTATGTTTATTCTAGTCTAATTTGGGTTTTTAACCAATCTTGTGCATCCAATAGGTGTGTTTGTGTCATTGGATGCACATTTAGGTCATTTTCGTCCTCCCTAGGCTATTTCTTGTCCAATTAGGGTTTTAAACCAATCTTTAGCATCCAATTGGTGTGTTTGGGTTATTGGATGAATATATAGGTCATTTTCGTCCTCCCTTAGCTTATTCTTGTCCAATTAGGGTTTTTAACCAAATTTCTCCATCCAATAAGTTCATTTGTGTCATTGGATGAGCATTTAGGTCATTTTCATCCTCCCTAGGCTTATTCTTGTCCAATTAGGAATTTTAACAAATATTGTGCATCCAATAGGTTTGTTTGTGTCATTGGATGAGCATTTAGGTCATTTTCGTCCAATGACCTAAATGTTCATCCAATGACAGAAATACACCTATTGGATGCACAAGATTGGTTAAAAACCCAAATTAGACTAGAATAAACATAGGGAGGACGAAAATGACCTAAATGTTAATCCAAAGACACAAATGAACGTATTGGATGCAAAAGTTTGGTTAAAAACCCAAATTGGACAAGAATAAGCCTAGGGAGGATAAAAATGACCTAAATGTTCATCCAATGACAGAAATACACCTATTGGATGCACAAGATTGGTTAAAAACCCTTATTGGAAAAGAATAAGCTTAGGGCAGACGAAAATGACCAAAATGTTCATCCAATGACACAAATGAACTTATTGGATGCACAAGATTGGTTAAAAACCCTTATTGGAAAAGAATAAGCTTAGGGCAGACGAAAATGACCAAAATGTTCATCCAATGACACAAATGAACTTATTGGATGCACAAGATTGGTTAAAAACCCTTATTGGAAAAGAATAAGCTTAGGGCAGACGAAAATGACCAAAATGTTCATCCAATGACACAAATGAACTTATTGGATGCACAAGATTGGTTAAAAACCCTAATTCGACAAGAATAAGCCAAGAAGGGACAAAAATGACCTTAATATTCATGCAATGACACAAACACACCTATTGGATGCACAGGATTGGTTAAAAACCCTAGTTGGAAAAGAATAACTCTAGGGAGGATGAAAATGACCTAAATGTTCATCCAATGACACAAACACACCTATTGGATGCACAAGATTTGTTAAAAACCCTAATTGGACAAGAATAAGCCTAGGGAGGAAGAAACTAACCTAAATGTTCATCCATTGACACAAATACACCTATTGGATGCACAAGATTGGTTAAAAACCCTAATTGGACTAGGATAAACCTAGGGACGACGAAAATGACCTAAATGTTCATCCAATGGC
>NW_027339431.1:2988425-2991191 GCF_000331145.2 Cicer arietinum | reverse complement strand
ATGTTCATCCAATGACACAAATGAACTTATTGGATGGACAAGATTGGTTAAAAACCCTAATTGGACAAGAATAAGCCAAGAAAGGACGAAAATGACCTTAATGTTCATCCAATGACACAAACACACCTATTGGATGCACAAGATTGTTTAAAAATCCTAGTTGGACAAGAATAACTCTAGCGAGGATGAAAATGACCTAAATGTTCATCCAATGACACAAACACACCTATTGAATGCACAAGATTGGTTAAAACCCCTAATTGTACAAGAATAAGCTTAGGGTCGACGAAAATGACCTAAATGTTCATCCTATGACAGAAACACACCTATTGGATGCATAAGATTGGTTAAAACCATAATTGGACTAGAATAAACTTAGGGAGGACAGAAATAACCTAAATGTTCATCCAATGACTCAAACACACCAATTAGATGCACAAGATTGGTAAAAAACCATAATTGGAAAAGAATAAGTCTAGGGAGGACGAAAATGACCTAAGTGTTCGTCTTAGGACAGAAACACACCTATTGGATGCACAAGATTGGTTAAAAACCCTAATTGGACAAGAATAAACCTAGGGAGGACGAAAATGACCTAAATGTTCATCGAATGACACAAACACACCTATTGAATGCACAAGATTGGTTAAAAACCCTAATTGGACAAGAATAAACCTAGGGAGGACGAAAATGACCTAAATGTTCATCCAATGAGACAAACACACCTATTGGATGCACAACATTGGTTAAAAACCCTTATTGGGCAAGAAGAAGCCTAGGGAGGACGAAAATGACCTAAATGTTCATCGAATGACACAAACACACCTATTGAATGCACAAGATTGGTTAAAAACCCTAATTGGACAAGAATAAACCTAGGGAGGACGAAAATGACCTAAATGTTCATCCGATGACACAAACACACCTATTCGATGCACATGATTGGTTAAAAACCCTAATTGGACAAGAAATAGCCTAGGGAGGACGAAAATGACCTAAATGTGCATCCAATGACACAAACACACCTATTGGATGCACAAGATTGGTTAAAAACCATAATTAGACAAGAATAAGCCAAGGGAAGAGGAAAATGACCTAAATGTTTATCCAATGACACAAAAACACCTATTGGATGCACAAGATGTTGGTATGTATGACCTCGTAATAATCGGAATATATCAGAATGTATCAGTTCTTTATGAAATTAAATCAATTTCATACACACAGCGGAAATTAAATTGTGGCATACAAGATTAGCAAGTTTTATTAGATTGATATGAGATTAATCAAGATGCATACAAGTCAAATTATCAGATTAAACAATATTACTTATTACAGAATATGTTTAACATGCATCTAATTTTAATCACATATACAGATATATCAAGATAGTAAATCAAAGGAGATAAGGGTTAGAGAAGATTGCACCAAGGATTTATACTGGTTCAGTTGTCCACTTGACAACCTACATCCAGTCCTGCAAATCCAAACGGATTTCAGATTTTCTTCTCCAATAGAAAGAATCAATTACAGATTGTCCAGTTTCCTCCCCGAAACCTATCTATCTTAATGATCTCTTTCCTATTGATCACCCTCTGATCCTTGTAGATACTCAGCAACCTATCACAGAATCAAAGTACAACTCTTTCTTGTTGAGCACTCTCACCCAAGAAAGTAGCCACCAGTTTCTAGCTGGCTTTCTATCAACCCTTTGATCCTTGTAGACAATCGGCAGCCTAACACAAAATCAAAGTACGACTCTTTCTTGTTGAACACTCTTCACCCAAGAAAGTAGTCACCAGTTTCTAGCTGGATTTTCTCGCTTTGTTTTTGTTTCAAAGAATTATTACAAACAGAATACAGAAAGAACAAAAAGTAGTCTTCAATCTTGGTCAAAATGGCTTCTCACAATTCTGGATATCAAAGATTTGTTTTTGAGAATCCTTGTCTTTCAAGTTGATGCCGAGGTGTGCCTGAATCGCATCCACATCTTGAACAACTGAGTTCAAGGAGGCTTGTAGAGTCCTTAGACTTGCTTCCAATCTGGACTGAGATTCCAAAACTTTGGCATTGTGTGCCATCTGAGCTTGAATGAATTCCAATATCCTGTTCACAAAATCAGGAGTAGCAAATTCAGTGACTGGTTGAGGCTGAGGCTGAGGTTGGGGCTGGACTGGTTCAACAGCAGCTTGAGGTCTTATCCATTTGCCATGTAACCGCTTCAATTGCATCTGATTCATAATTGATTCACCAAACACCAATGTCGTTTTAGCAGATTCCTCATTTCCAAATGAGACCTTGAAGTGTTTGAGAATTTTAGTGATCAACTGTGGATAAGGCAGCATCAGCTTGCTTTGAGATGCTTCCAACATGTGCCTTAGCACAATCCAACACCAGCTCATCCTTAACTCTTTGGATAAGCCCCATAACAGTATGATGTCCAACTTCTGGACCACTGCATGATTTCCCGATCTTGGTACCAGCATACGCGTCAGAGCATACATCAACATCCTCTGTTGAACCTTCATCTGACCAATGGGCAGTGAAATCGATTCAACAAACCCATCGACCATCAGGTCTTTAACTGCGGTATGCCTATCAAGTGTTTCTTCCCAACCTTCATCGGCAGTGTCAGCTTCCAGAAAAAGTTATTTTGCCAGTGATACTTAAGCAATCGATTTGCCAATCGATTACCCTTAAAATTGAGGTATCACTGTGACTTGTCCAATCGATTTGCCAATCGATGTATTTCAATCAGGTTTACTT
>NW_027339431.1:2986355-2987925 GCF_000331145.2 Cicer arietinum | reverse complement strand
TCGGACAAGAATAAGTCAAGGGAAGACGAAAATGCCCTAAATGTTTATCCAATGAAACAAACATACCTACTGGAAGCACAAGATTGGTTAAAAACCCTAATTGGTCTATAATAAACCTAGGGAGAACGAAAATGACCTAAATGATCATCCAGCGACACGATACACAAGATTTGTGAAAAACCCTAATTGGGCAGGAATAAGCCTAGGGAGGACGAAAATGACCAAAATGTTCAACCAATGACACAAATGAACTTATTGGATGCACAAGATTGGTTAAAAATCCTAATTGGACAAGAATAAGCCAAGGGAGGACGAAAATGACCAAAATGTTCATCGAAATGACACAAACACGACTATTGGATGCACAAGATTGGTTAAAAACCCTAATTTGACAAGAATAAGCAGAGGGAGGACGAAAATGACCTAAGTGTTCATCCAATGACACAAATGAACTTATTGGATGCACAAGATTGGGTAAAAACCCTAATTGGACAAGAATAAGCGAAGGAAGGATGAAAATAACCTAGATGTTCATCCAATGATACAAACACACCTATTTGATGCACAAGATTGGTTCAAAACGATAATTGGACAAGAATAAGCCAAGGGAGGACGAAGATTACCTAAATGTTCATCCAATGACAAAACACACCTATTGGATGCACAAGATTGGTTAAAAATCCTAATTGGACAAGAATAAGCCAAGGGGAGGAGAAAATGCCCTAAATGGTTAACCCAACAACTTGGATGCACAAGATTGGTTAAAAACCCTAATTGGACTAGAAAAAACCTATGGAGGACGAAAATGACCTAAATGTTCATCCAATGACACAAATGAACTTATTGGATGCACAAGATTGGATAAAAACCCTAATTGGACAAGAATAAGCCATGGGAGGACGAAAATGACCTAAATGTTCATCCAATGACACAAACACACCTATTGGATACACAAGATTTGTGAAAAACCCTAATTGGGCAGGAATAAGCCTAGGGAGGACGAAAATGACCAAAATGTTCAACCAATGACACAAATGAACTTATTGGATGCACAAGATTGGTTAAAAATCCTAATTGGACAAGAATAAGCCAAGGGAGGACGAAAATGACCAAAATGTTCATCGAAATGACACAAACACGACTATTGGATGCACAAGATTGGTTAAAAACCCTAATTTGACAAGAATAAGCAGAGGGAGGACGAAAATGACCTAAATGTTCATCCAATGACACAAATGAACTTATTGGATGCACAAGATTGGGTAAAAACCCTAATTGGACAAGAATAAGCCAAGGAAGGACGAAAATAACCTAGTTGTTCATCCAATGACACAAACACACCTATTGGATGCACAAGATTGGTTCAAAACGATAATTGGACATGAATAAGCCAAGGGAGGACGAAAATTACCTAAATGTTCATCCAATGACACAAACACACCTATTGGATGCACAAGATTGGTTTAAAACCCTAATTGGACAAAAATAAGCCTAGGGAGGACGAAACTGACCTAAATGTTCATCCAATGACACAAACACACCTATTGGACGCACAAAATTGGTTAAAAAC
>NW_027339431.1:2966764-2967817 GCF_000331145.2 Cicer arietinum | reverse complement strand
CTATTTTGATGTTAATCGAAGTGCCAATCGATTTGTTTGTATTTGCCTGAAAAGTTCTTACCTGATATTTAGTTCAATCGATTTCCCAATCGATAGCAACCAAACTTAACATGATTGAAATTATCACAATAGATTGTCCAATCGATTGTGTTTGTCACAGGTCAAGTTATTTTTCAAATATTATCTAAGCAACCGATTTGCCAATCGATTACCCTAGAAATTGGATTCTCACTGTGACTTGATAAATCGATTTCCCAGTCGTTTGGTTTCAATCAGTTTTACTTTGTGATGTGTACAATCGATTTTCCAATCGATTAGCCTGTAAAACAGGTTGCCACTGACTTGTGCAATTTTCATTTCCAATTGTGCCAGTCGATTGCCTAATCAATTATACAATCACAAATATTAACAACATTTCATAGCATATATGTACCATTATCAGATCATAGATCATAAAGTCAGAAGTAACAGAGCATCTTAGCATAGCAGTACACATGCTATTTATAAAAAATCAGATCATTATTACATTAAAAAAAATAATCCATTATCAGTCATCAGATCAAATAAATGCAACAAATATTAGCAAGTTATAATTTTTCTCCCCCTTTGTCAGTTAAGGCAAAAAGGCAGAAAAAAAAACTTCCTCCCCCTATGTTAAAGTTCCTCCCCCTATGTTAAAGAACATAAGCATTGGGGATTGAAATCATAAAACATTGTGTATCAGAGCAATGAAAATCAGAGCAATTAATGAGCATATCAAAGGATTAAGACAAATGAATTCAGAGAGAAATGAGATAAACGTTTTAGTTCATTATCGATATACATGAAATGAGTACAACAAGTCATAGCAAAACAGCACAGATCCTAAACTCCTAATCTCCTAAACTAGGCTGGTCCTCACTATTATCTACGAGAGAGGCAGAGACCGCTGTATTACCCTCCACAGGTGTCTCCTCAACGTGAGTCTCAGGGTGATCTAGGGGAGTTGGATTAGGTTCCTCTGCTGCTTGACGACCGATGTCTGCGATGTCTTCAAATGACAGCTTGATTCCC
>NW_027339431.1:2965881-2966264 GCF_000331145.2 Cicer arietinum | reverse complement strand
TATTCATGTCCGATTAGGCTTTTTAACAAATCTTGTGCATCCAATAGGTGTTTTTGTGTCATTTGATGAACATTTAGGTAATTTTCGTCCTACCTTGGCTTATTCTTGTCCAATTAGGATTTTTTAACCAATCCTGTGCATCCAATAGGTGTGTTTGTGTCATTGGGTAAACATCTAGATCATTTTCATCCTCCCTAGACTTATTCGAGTGCAACTATGGTTTTAGACCAATCTTGTGCATCCAATAGGTGTGTTTGTGTCATTGGATGAACATTTAGGTCATTTTCGTCCTCCCTGGGCTTATTTTTGTCCAATTACGGTTTTTAACCAATCTTGTGCATCCAATAGGTTTGTGTGGTTGTGTCATTGGATAAACATTTAGG
>NW_027339431.1:2964912-2965571 GCF_000331145.2 Cicer arietinum | reverse complement strand
CTTGGCTTATTCTTGTCCAATTAGGGTTTTTAACCAATCTTGTGCATCCAATAAGTTCATTTGTGTCATTAGATGAACATTTAGGTCATTTTCGTCCTCCCTAGGCTTATTCTTGTCAAATTAGGGTTTTTCACAAATCTTGTGCATTCAATAGGTGTGTTTGTGTCATTGGATGAACATTTAGTTCATTTTCGTCCTTCCTTGGCTTATTCTTGTCCAATTAGGGTTTTTAACCAATCTTGTGCATCCAATAGGTGTGTTTGTTTCATTGGATGAACATCTATGTCATTTTCATCCTCCCTAGACTTTTTCTAGTCCAACTATGATTTTAAACCAATCTTGTACATCCAATAGGTGTGTTTGTGTCATTAGATGAACATTTAGGTAATTTTCGTCCTCCCTTGGCTTATTCTTGTCCAATTAGGGTTTTTAACCAATCTTGTGCATCCAATAGGTGTGTTTATGTCATTGGATGAACATCTAGGTCATTTTCATCCTCCCAAGACTTATTGTAGTCCAACTAGGGTTTTAAACCAATCTTGTGCATCCAATAGGTGTGTTTGTGTCATTGGATGAATATTTAGGTCATTTTCGTCCTCCTTCTGCTTATTCTTGTCCAATTAGGGTTTTTAACCAATCTTGTGCATCCAATAAGTTCA
>NW_027339431.1:2950881-2951733 GCF_000331145.2 Cicer arietinum | reverse complement strand
TATAGTCCAATTAGGGTTTTTAACCAATCTTGTGCATCCAATAGGTGTGTTTGTGTCATTGAATAAACATTTAGGGCATTTTCGTCTTCCCTTGACTTATTCATGTCCGATTAGGCTTTTTAACAAATCTTGTGCATCCAATAGGTGTTTTTGTGTCATTTGATGAACATTTAGGTAATTTTCGTCCTACCTTGGCTTATTCTTGTCCAATTAGGATTTTTTAACCAATCCTGTGCATCCAATAGGTGTGTTTGTGTCATTGGGTAAACATCTAGATCATTTTCATCCTCCCTAGACTTATTCGAGTGCAACTATGGTTTTAGACCAATCTTGTGCATCCAATAGGTGTGTTTGTGTCATTGGATGAACATTTAGGTCATTTTCGTCCTCCCTGGGCTTATTTTTGTCCAATTAGGGTTTTTCAATTACGGTTTTTAACCAATCTTGTGCATCCAATAGGTGTGTGTGTGTGTGTCATTGGATAAACATTTAGGGCATTTTCGTCTTCCCTTGACTTATTCTTGTCCGATTAGGCTTTTTAACCAATCTTGTGCATCCAATAGGTGTTTTTTTGTCAGTGGTTAAACATATAGGTAATTTTCGTCCTCCCTTGGCTAATTCTTGTCCAATTAGGATTTTTTAACCAATCTTGTGGATCCAATAGGTGTGTTTGTGTCATTGGGTGAACATCTAGGTCATTTTCATCCTCCCTAGACTTATTCGAGTCCAACTATGATTTTAGACCAATCTTGTGCATCCAATAGGTGTGTTTTTGCCATTGGAGGAACATTTAGTCATTTTCGTCCTCCCTTGGCTTATTCTTGTCCAATTAGGGTTTTTAACCAATCTTGT
>NW_027339431.1:2948936-2950381 GCF_000331145.2 Cicer arietinum | reverse complement strand
TTCAAATTAAAACACATACCAATCGATTTCGTAATCGATTTATTAAGTCTTCATAATCGATTATCAAATACTCAGAATCGATTTGGCCACAAGCTCAGAGTTCACTGGGTTTTTCAAAAGTTCTGTCAATCGATTTGCCAATCGATTGTGTTTAAGTCAGTGACTCAGCTATTTTGATGTTAATCGACGTGCCAATCGATTTGTATGTATTTGTCTGAAAACGTGATTTTTAAGCAATCGATTTGCCAATCGATTACCCTCAAAACTGGGGTGTCACTGTGACTTGTCCAATCGATTTCCCAATCGATTTATTTCAATCAGGTTTACTTTGTGAAATGTATAATCGATTTGTCAATCGATTACCCTCAAAACTGGGGTGTCACTGTGACTTGTACAATCGATTTCCCAATCGATTTATTTCAATCAGGTTTACTTTGTGAAATGTATAATCGATTCGTCAATCGATTAGCTTGTAAAACAGGGTGCCACTGACTTGTGCAGTTTTCAT
This sequence comes from Cicer arietinum, assembly GCF_000331145.2. Classification (NCBI taxonomy): domain Eukaryota; kingdom Viridiplantae; phylum Streptophyta; class Magnoliopsida; order Fabales; family Fabaceae; genus Cicer; species Cicer arietinum. The sequence goes on along the minus strand of NW_027339431.1, from coordinate 2,949,873 downwards.
TTCTAATTTAGTCAGTCGATTGCCCAATCGATTATACCATCACAAACAGTTGTGTTTCCTTACACCCTTGTTATGAAATCGATTTCCCAATCGATTTACTCAGTCAAAAATCAACTTTTGTTGATTTCTTGTGTTCCAAGCAATATGTTCCAAGTGTGTAGGATTGGATTGTTGTTCCTGAAATCTTGCTCAATTCAAATATTAGATTTATCATATGATGTATGAACATTGTATGTTTGTTAATTATGTCCAAAATTAGGATTCAAAGGACTAAAGTCCAACAATCTCCCCCTTTTTGGCATAATTGACAATTCATACAATTGTAACTTGAGCATTTCAAAACAACAAGCATAAGAGTATTATTAACTACATTATTAAGTATCAGAGCAAAAACAAGAAAACACTGCAACTATCAAGTTATAATTTTTCTCCCCCTTTGTCAGTTAAGACAAAAAGACAGAATACAATTCCTCCCCCTATGTTAAAGAACATAAGCATTGGGGTTGAAATCATATAACATAGTGTATCAGAGCAATGAAATTCATGTTATCAAGTCAAAATCAATCATAACAGTTAATGAGCATATCAGATGATTAAGCTAAATGAAAAAGTTTTAAATTCATCATAAATCAAATGATTACAAAAGGTCAGAGCAAAACAGCACAGATCCTAAGGGTCCTAATCACCTAGTCTAGGCTGGTCCTCACTATCATCTATGGGAGAGGTTGAGACCGCTGTATTAACCTCAGCAGGTGTCTCCTCACCGTGAGTCTCAGGGTTATCTAGGGGATCCGGGTTAGGTTCATCTGCAGCTTGACGACCAATATCCGCGATGTCTTCAAACGACAGTTTGATGCCTAGGTGTGCTTGAATCGCATCCACATCCTGAACAACCGAGTTCAAGGATGCTTGCAGAGTCCTTAAACTAGCTTCCAAT
>NW_027339431.1:2923077-2947783 GCF_000331145.2 Cicer arietinum | reverse complement strand
AAAACATTACTGAAAAATACCAGAATCAACAAAACTCATACTTCACTAGGATCAATGATCCCTAGTTTCATCCTTATGTTCAAAAAACTTTCTTTTGGCAATGCTTTTGTGAAGATATCAGCTAATTGTTCTGTAGTGTTCACATACTCAAGTTTGATAACTCCATTCTGAAAGTGGTCTCTTATGAAGTGATGCCTTACCTCAATATGTTTTGTCCTTGAATGCATTACTGGGTTCTTTGTTATGCTGATGGCACTGGTGTTGTCACACATGATCGGCACTGTTCCCAAATCAACACCAAAGTCCATTAGGTGCTGTTTCATCCACAAGATTTGAGCACAACAGCTCCCAGCTGCTATGTATTCGGCTTCTGCAGTAGACAAAGCAATACTTGTTTGCTTCTTACTAAACCAGGACACTAGAGAATTACCAAGTAGATGACATGTACCTGAAGTGCTCTTTCTGTCAAGTTTACAACCAGCAAAGTCTGAGTCTGAATAACCAACCAAAGTACATGTTGAACCTTTTGGATACCACAAACCAAGACTTTTAGTACCTACCAAGTATCTGAAAATTCTCTTTACTGCACTGAGGTGAGATTCCTTCGGATTCGATTGATACCTTGCACACATACAAACACTGAACATAATATCTGGTCGGCTTGCTGTAAGGTAGAGCAGAGATCCAATCATACCACGAAATCTAGTGACATCTACAGGCTTACCCTTCTCATCTCGGTCTAAGAAATTTCCTTGACTCATGGGTGTATCAATGGACTTAAGTTTATCAAAGTTAAATTTCTTTATCAAATCAGAACAATATTTGGATTGACTAATGAAAATGCCTTGCTTGCTTTGGTTAATTTGAAATCCCAAGAAATATGATAGTTCACCCATCATTGACATTTCAAATTTACCTTTCATTAAGTTTTCAAATTCTTTGCAAAGCTTGTCATTTGTTGATCCAAATATAATGTCATCAACATAAATTTGGACCAGCAAGATGTCATTTTCAATAGTTTTTGTAAAGAGTGTCTTATCAACATTTCCTCTAGAAAAATTTTGTTGAATGAGGAAAGTGCTGAGTTTCTCATACCAAGCTCTTGGAGCTTGTTTCAACCCATAGAGGGCCTTTGAGAGTTTATACACATGGTTAGGAAAATCTGGATTTTCAAAACCTGGTGTTTGACTCACAAAAACTTCCTCTTGGAGGTCTCCATTGAGAAAGGCACTCTTCACATCCATTTGATATAGATTGAAGTCCATGATACATGCATAAGCCAATAAAATTCTTATGGCTTTTAGTCTAGCTACTGGGGCATAGGTTTCATCAAAGTCTATTCCCTCCTCTTGACTATAACCCTTTGCAACTAATCTGGCTTTATTCCTAGTTATCACACCATTCTCATCTAACTTATTTCTGAACACCCACCTAGTTCCTATAACATGCTTACCCTCTGGCCTAGGTACCAAGTTCCACACCTTGTTTCTCTCAAACTGGTTTAACTCCTCTTGCATAGCAAGTATCCACTCACTATCTAAAAGGGCTTCCTTAATGTTCTTAGGTTCAATCTGAGACACAAAGGCTGTGAGGTTGCAGAACTCTCTAAGGTTTCCTCTAGTTGACACACCTCTAGAGATGTCACCTATGATGTTGTCTAAGGGGTGGTTTCTATTGAATCTCCATTCCTTAGGTAACTCACTGGTTTCTATAGGTTCTATAGGGTCTGCACTAGTTGGAGGATCAGCTATAGGTTGTTCTAGGGGTTCAGATTCTACAACATCATCCAAAATATCATTAACCTTAGAAGGAGTTTTGTTCAAGTTTTCTGTAAAAGATTCATCAAACTTTACATGAACTGACTCTTCTATGGTTTTTGTTCTTTTGTTGTAGATTCTATAGGCCTTACTAGTTTGGGAATATCCTAAAAAGATACCTTCATCTGCCTTAGGGTCAAACTTTCCTAGGTGTTCTTTGCCATTGTTCAAAACAAAGCACTTACAACCAAAGATTCTAAAGTAGGACAGGTTTGGTTTTCTACCCTTGTAAAGCTCATAGGGTGTTTTCCTAAGCAGGGGCCTAATGAGAACTCTATTCACAACATGGGTGGCTGTACTAATTGCATCTGCCCAAAAGTACTTAGGTAGGTTGGAGTCCTTAAGCATGGTCCTAGCTAACTCTTCTAGGGATCTATTTTTCCTCTCCACTACCCCATTCTGCTGTGGTGTCCTAGGGGCAGAATATATGTGGTTGATTCCATTTGATTCACAATAATTTTGAAAAAGATCATTTTGGAATTCACCTCCATGATCACTTTTTATTGAAACAATTTTCAGATCATTCTCATTTTGTACTAAAGCAGCAAACTTTTTGAAAACAGAGAATGTATCACTTTTATGAGCTAAAAAGTAAGTCCATGTGAATCTAGAATAATCGTCAACCAGCACATATCCATACAGGTTTCCACCTAAACTCTTAACTTGGGCAGGTCCGAAAAGGTCCATGTGAACTAGTTGTAAAACTCTATTTGTTCTAACCAAGTCTATAGAGGGAAATGGAGTCTTAACCAGTTTACTTTTCTCACATGCATCACACAGTCTATCTTTAGAGAACTTCCTATTTGGTAGACCTAAGACTAACTGTTTGCTGACAAGTTTATTCAAATGATTTATGTGTATGTGAGCAATTCTTTTATGCCAAAGCCATGTTTCATCTGAGTTGGATAACAAGCAGCATATTGCACTTGGTACAGAATTGAAATCCAACATGTAAATGTTGTTAATTCTGTCCCCAATTAGCTTTATGTGTTTGTCATCTTTATGCTCAATAATGCAAGATTGTGATGAAAAACTTACTTGAAAACCTTTGTCACATAGCTGGCTTATATTCAGTAAGTTGTGTTTTAATCCTTCAACATATAACACATTCTTGATTACTGCAGTTGTTTCATTGCCTACATCACCAATTCCACTGATCTTTCCTCTGTTGTTATCACCATATTTGACAAAGCCTCCTTCCTTTAATGTCAAGGACAGGAATTTGGATTTGTCACCAGTCATGTGCTTTGAGCATCCGCTATCTAGATACCATGAATGTTTCGTGGATGTCAAGCACACCTGCAATACAAAATCAGAATTTTGTTTTAGGTCCCCAATTTAAATTGGGTCCTGGATGGTTAGTGTCAAACACAGATTTCTTTGCTATCCAAACTTGCTTCCATCCTCTATTGGCTAATTTTTTAAATTTGCAATTAGACACAAAATGTCCCTTTCTGCAACAGAAATGACATTTGCCATCAAAGGATGAATGTTTGTTTGGTTTAGTAAAGATGTCATACATACTCTTAGCAATAGCAGATTTTTGACCATGTTTGACATTTCTGGTTTGCATATAACCAATACCATATCTGTTTTTATTTCTTTTAACATGCATATTTGGTGTATATCCTAAACCAGATTTTTCATGAACATGTCTTTGATTGCTAAGTATGACTTTCAGTTTATCTTTACTATTTGCAAACTTTAATAAATCAGATTTTAATGATGCAACAGTTTCTTCAAGTTCAATGCACTTTGCAGATTTTTCATGTGAATCCTTTTTCAGTTGTTCACATAAATTTTCAATTTCTTTATGCTCAATATTCATTTGTTCAAGCATTTTCTTTGTGCTTAACAACTGTTTTATGGAATTCACATAATCATCATGCAGTTCATTGAAAGCTTCTTGTAGCTCATCATATGTTGGATTAGATTGTGAACTAACCTCATTTTCTGATTCTGAATCTGTATTTGCCATGAGACACAAATTGACTTCTTCTTCATCAGAAGAGGCAGAGGATTCATCGTTATCATTCCATGCAATATAAGCTTTTCTGTTTTTGGTGACTGGTTCCTTGCCTTTTGGTTTTGTAGCTCTATTCTTGTTATGCAATTTGTAGCATTCTGACTTTATGTGACCAGTTTTACCACATTCATAGCATGTAGAAGAGGCAGAGGATTCATCATTATCATTCCATGCAATATAAGCTTTTCTGGTTTTGGTGACTGGTTCCTTGCCTTTTGATTTTGTAGCTCTATTCTTGTTTTGCAATTTGTAGCATTCTGACTTTATGTGACCAGTTTTACCACATTCATAGCATGTAATGGTCTTGTTGTCAGTAGTCTTGGAGCTAGATGGTTTTCTGAATTTGTTGTCTTTCTTCTTCAGAAACTTCTTAAATTTCTTGACAAGAGATTTTTAGATCTAGTTATGGTTGTATTTTGCGCCTGCCACTCTCTGGTTAGACATCTCATAATTTTTCCAATCTGTTGTTCGTTGTCCACTTGCTTTCCCAATGCGTGAAGATTGTTCATAATGTGTGTGAATCTGGTTTGCAGATCGCTGATGGATTCGTCCTTTTTCATGCTGAATAATTCATATTCGTGCATCAGTGTGTTTACGCGAGCTCTCTTCACGTCTGTGGTTCCTTCATGTGTTTCTTGAAGAATGTCCCACATTCCTTTTGCTGACTTGCAGTTTGACACTCTAAAGAATTCTTCTGCACAAAGAGCAGATGTTATAATGTTCTTAGCATTAGCATTATAACCTACCTTCTTTTTGTCATCGTCTGACCAGTCGGCTCTAGGCTTGAGAATCATTGAATCATTTGTTCCTGCAATCTTGGGAATATATGGACCGTTTTCAACAGCGTCAAGGATGTCTATGCCACTGGCTTCCAAGAAGATTAGCATCCTGTGCTTCCAGTACATATAAGCTGTTCCGTTGAAAGCTGGAGGTCTTGCTAACGATGCGCCTTCTCCCAGAAAATCGTTTGAGGCCATAGTGCTTTTATGAGTATTACCTCTCGAAAAGTTAGGCTCTGAGGCCAATTGTTGGTATATATGACCTCGTAATAAGCGGAATATATCAGAATGTATCAGTTCTTTATGAAATTAAATCAATTTCATACACACAGCGGAAATTAAATTGTGGCATACAAGATTAGCAAGTTTTATTAGATTGATATGAGATTAATCAAGATGCATACAAGTCAAATTATCAGATTAAACAATATTACTTATTACAGAATATGTTTAACATGCATCTAATTTTAATCACATATACAGATATATCAAGATAGTAAATCAAAGGAGATAAGGGTTAGAGAAGATTGCACCAAGGATTTATACTGGTTCAGTTGTCCACTTGACAACCTACATCCAGTCCTGCAAATCCAAACGGATTTCAGATTTTCTTCTCCAATAGAAAGAATCAATTACAGATTGTCCAGTTTCCTCCCCGAAACCTATCTATCTTAATGATCTCTTTCCTATTGATCACCCTCTGATCCTTGTAGATACTCAGCAACCTATCACAGAATCAAAGTACAACTCTTTCTTGTTGAGCACTCTCACCCAAGAAAGTAGTCACCAGTTTCTAGCTGGATTTTCTCGCTTTGTTTTTGTTTCAAAGAATTATTACAAACAGAATACAGAAAGAACAAAAAGTAGTCTTCAATCTTGGTCAAAATGGCTTCTCACAATTCTGGATATCAAAGATTTGTTTATGAGAATCCTTGTCTTTCAAGATCACTTTTCCAGCTATCTTTTTGATTGTTGATAATCCTCTTTTTCTATTTGATCTGAAAAAGTAATCTCAATGTATTAACCAAGTGTTATTGTGTATCAAGAATATTCAATGTATATTTCAGATTGATATCATTGTTATTATCATTCATGTTATTGAAAGACAGATTGAAGACAGTTTATATAGTTTCTGAAAAACACATTAATCAATCGATTTACCAATCGATTTCGTAAAGTGATAAACCAGTCTAATCGATTTGCCAATCGATTATCGTGTGTCTTGTTTTTCTTGAATCTTGAAACTATATAACCCAATCGATTTACCAATCGATTCTTTAAACAACATTTCTCAGTGATTATGTTAAGACTGATATGAATCGATTTCGTAATCGATTGCAGATGTTATGTTCAAACTGAAACACATATCAATCGATTCCATAATCGATTTATCAAATCTTCATAATCGATTAACAAATACTTAAAATCGATTTGGTCACACGCTCAGAGTTCACTGGGTTTTCAAAAGGTTTTGTCAATCGATTTGCCAATCGATTGAGTTTAAGTCAGTGACTCAGCTATTTTGATACTAATCGACGTGCCAATCGATTTGTATGTATTTGTCTGAAAACGTTCTTACCTGGGATTTGGTTCAATCGATTTCCCAATCGATTTCGACCAAATTTAACTTGATTGAAATATTACAACATAGATTGTCCAATCGATTTGTATGTCACAGGAAAAGTTATTTTGCAAGTGATTTTTAAGTAATCGATTTGCCAATCGATTACCCTTAAAACTGGGTTTCCACTGTGACTTATCCAATCGATTTCCCAATCGATTTATTTCAATCAGGTTTACTTTGTGAATTGTATAATCGATTTGTCAATCGATTACCCTCAAAACTGGGGTGCCACTGACTTGTGCATTTTCAATTTCTAATTCAGTCAGTCGATTGCCCAATCGATTATACCAACACAAACAGTTGTGTTTCCTTACACCTTTGTTATGAAATCGATTTCCCAATCGATTTGCTTCAATCAAAAATCAACTTTTGTTGATTTCTTGTGTTTCAAGCAACCTGTTCCAAGTGTGTAGGATTTGATTGTTGTTCCTGAAATCTTGCTCAATTCAAATATTAGATTTATCATGTATTGTATGAACATTGTTGAATTATTAATTATGTCAAAATTAGGAATCAAAGGATCAAAATCCAACAATCTCCCCCTTTTTGGCATAATTGACAATTCATACAATTGTAACTTGAGCATTTCAAAACAACAAGCATAAGTGTATTATAAACAACATTATTACTTGTTATTAAGTAACAGAGCAAACTATATCATAAGTATCAAAGTAATAACAACATGCAGACAAACATCAACAATGCAACTGTCAAGTTATAATATTTCTCCCCCTTTGTCATTTAAGTCAAAAAGGTAGAAACAATTTCTCCCCCTATGTTAAAGAACATATGCATTGGGTTTGAAACATATAACACAGTGCATCAAAAACAATGAAGTTTATATGTATAAAGGCAAAATCAATCAATGCAATTAATGAGCAACTTAGATGATTAAGCCAAATGATATAACATTTATAAAAAATCATCATACATCACAGAATTATAACAAGTCAGAGCAAAACAGTATCAAACCTAAGGATCCTAAACACCTAGTGTGGGCTGGTCCTCACTATCATCTAAGGGAGAGGTTGAGACCGCTGTATTAACCTCAGCAGGTGTCTCCTCACCGTGAGTCTCAGGGTTAACTAGGGGGTTTGGGTTAGGTTCATCCGTAGCTTGTCGACCAATCTCTGCGACGTCTTCAAATGACAGTTTGATGCCGAGGTGTGTCTGAATCTCATCCACATTTTGAACAACTGAGTTCAAGGAGGCTTGCATAGTCCTTAAACTTGCTTCTACTCTGGACTGAAATTCCAACACTTTGGCATTGTGTGCCATCTGAGCTTCAATGAATTCCAAAATTCTGTTCACAAAATCAGGAGTAGCAGATTCAGTAACTGGTGGAGGCTGAGACTGAGGTTGAGGTTGGGGCTGGACAGGGTCAGCAGCTGCTTGAGGTCTTATCCATTTACCATGTAATCGCTTCAGTTGCATCTGATTCACTATCGATTCACCAAACACCAATGTCGTTTTAGCAGATTCCTCATTTCCAAATGAGACCTTGAAGTGTTTGAGAATTTTAGTTATCAACTGTGGATAAGGCAGCATCAGCTTGCTTTGAGATGCTTCCAACATGTGCCTTAGCACAATCCAACACCAGCTCATCCTTAACTCTTTGGATAAGCCCCACAACAGTATGATGTCCAACTTCTGGACTACTGCGTGATTTCCCGATCGTGGAACCAGCATACGCGTCAAAGCATACATCAACATCCTCTGTTGAACCTTCATCTGACCAATGGGCAGTGAAATCGATTCAACAAACCCATCGACCATCAGGTCTTTAACTGCGGTATGCCTATCAAGTGTTTCTTCCCAACCTTCATCGGCAGTGTCGGCTTCTGTGCTGCCATCAATAGATTTGCCGTAGAAAGGCAATCCAGATAAAGTTGAGAAATCATCAAAAGTCATTGTAATTCTTTTTCCCTTAACTGAAGCAGTAAAACCTTCTTCAGTCATCTTGAATGTAGAATAAAACTCCCTGATCAGCCTTGGATAGCTGTCGAGTGTAGAAGACAGAAAACTTTCCAATCCATGAAACCTGAGGTGGTTCTGAAAAGTAAATTCCACAACATCAAAATATTCAAAATCCATGGTTCTAGCTTCATGAATTTTCCTTTTTGCGAAGTCTGTAGACAAAGATGGTTGTACCTCCTTTTCCTTAGGTGCAGAGACCTTCTTAGGAGGTGGAGAAGAAGTAGGCTTCTTCTTCCTTTTCTGAGTAATTACTTTCATGGCATCAGCCATGAGCTTTTCAGTAGGGGGCTCTTTGCGTTTCTTCGACTTTTCCTGGATTGGGGCAGGAGCTTTTCCTTTATCCTTTGCAAGTATTTTGTGAGTTGGGATGGGTACTCTTTTTGTTAAAGTTGGAGGTGGTGATGGTGTTTCACTGGTGGAAGAAGATGATGGAGATGGAGTGCGTGCTTGAGTCTGTTTTACTCGGGCCATATCAACAATTTTGTGTAGATTCGAAGTAGGTAGAATGTAGAATGCAGATTCAAACAAATGCAGAGACAGAAGAATGAAGAACACAAGAGAAAAGCAGAGAAAATCTGGAAAACAAAGTGCAGAAATCGATTTAGAACTGTTCCTTTTATACTCTTGACCTAGTAAATCGATTTCCCAATCGATTAGGTTACCGTTGCTGGGAATCCTCAATCGATTCAGTAATGATGAAGTGCCAACGGCTAGTAACTTTGAGTAACGGTCATATTTCAAATCGATGTTCAAATCGAATTCCAGTTTTACTTAATCGATTCCCAAATCGATTGTCTTAAGGTTGAACACTTAGCTAATCGATTTCCAAATCGATGCTCGTGAAGGTTAAAAAAAAATTTCTGAAATTTTGAATCCTGGGCTAAAGTAATCGATTCCCAAATCGATTTTATAAACCTTTTACCATGCTGGTAATCGATTTCCAAATCGATGTAACTGGAAAACATTACTGAAAAGTACCAGAATCATCAAAAACTTACACTTCACTAGGATCAATGATCCCTAGTTTCATCCTTATGTTCAAAAAACTTTCTTTTGGCAATGCTTTTGTGAAGATATCAGCTAATTGTTCTGTAGTGTTCACATACTCAAGTTTGATAACTCCATTCTGAAAGTGGTCTCTTATGAAGTGATGCCTTACCTCAATGTGTTTTGTCCTTGAATGCATTACAGGGTTCTTGGTTATGCTGATAGCACTTGTGTTATCACACATGATCGGCACTGTTCCCAAATCGACACCGAAGTCCATTAAATGCTGTTTCATCCACAAGATTTGAGCACAACAGCTCCCAGCTGCTATGTATTCAGCTTCTGCAGTAGACAATGCAATACTTGTTTGCTTCTTACTGAACCAAGACACTAGAGAATTACCAAGCAAATGACATGTTCCTGAAGTACTCTTTCTGTCAAGTTTACAACCAGCAAAGTCTGAGTCTGAATAACCAACCAAAGTACATGTTGAACCTTTTGGATACCACAAACCAAGACTTTTAGTACCTACCAAGTATCTGAAAATTCTCTTTACTGCACTGAGGTGAGATTCCTTCGGATTCGATTGATACCTTGCACACATACAAACACTGAACATAATATCTGGTCGGCTTGCTGTAAGGTAGAGCAGAGATCCAATCATACCACGAAATCTAGTGACATCTACAGGCTTACCCTTCTCATCTCGGTCTAAGAAATTTCCTTGACTCATGGGTGTATCAATGGACTTAAGTTTATCAAAGTTAAATTTCTTTATCAAATCAGAACAATATTTGGATTGACTAATGAAAATGCCTTGCTTGCTTTGGTTAATTTGAAATCCCAAGAAATATGACAGTTCACCCATCATTGACATTTCAAATTTACCTTTCATTAAGTTTTCAAATTCTTTGCAAAGTTTATCATTTGTTGATCCAAATATGATGTCATCAACATAAATTTGGACCAGCAAGATGTCATTTTCAGTAGTTTTTGTAAAGAGTGTCTTATCAACATTTCCTCTTGAAAAATTTTGTTGAATGAGGAAAGTGCTGAGTTTCTCATACCAAGCTCTTGGAGCTTGTTTCAACCCATAGAGGGCCTTTGAGAGTTTATACACATGGTTAGGAAAATCTGGATTTTCAAAACCTGGTGTTTGACTCACAAAAACTTCCTCTTGGAGGTCTCCATTGAGAAAGGCACTCTTCACATCCATTTGATATAGATTGAAGTCCATGATACATGCATAAGCCAATAAAATTCTTATGGCTTCTAGTCTAGCTACTGGGGCATAGGTCTCATCAAAGTCTATTCCCTCCTCTTGACTATAACCCTTTGCAACTAATCTGGCTTTATTCCTAGTTATCACACCATTCTCATCTAACTTATTTCTGAACACCCACCTAGTTCCTATAACATGCTTACCCTCTGGCCTAGGTACCAAGTTCCACACCTTGTTTCTCTCAAACTGGTTTAACTCCTCTTGCATAGCAAGTATCCACTCACTATCTAAAAGGGCTTCCTTAATGTTCTTAGGTTCAATCTGAGATACAAAGGCTGTAAAGTTACAAAACTGACTAAGGCTTCTCCTAGTTGCAACACCTTTAGAGATATCGCCTATAATGTTGTCTAAAGGGTGGTTTCGGTTGAACTTCCATTCCTTAGGCAACTCACAGGTTTCTATAGGTTCTACAGGGTCTGCACTAGTTGGAGGGTCAGCTATAGGTTGTTCTAGTGGTTCAGATTCTACAACATCATCCAAAATGTCAATAACCTTAGAAGGAGTTTTGTTCAAGTTTTCTGTAAAAGATTCATCAAACTTTACATGAACTGACTCTTCTATGGTTTTTGTTCTTTTGTTGTAGATTCTATAGGCCTTACTAGTTTGGGAATATCCTAGAAAGATACCTTCATCTGCCTTAGGGTCAAACTTTCCTAGGTGTTCTTTGCCATTGTTTAAAACAAAGCATTTACAACCAAAGATTCTAAAGTAGGACAGGTTTGGTTTTCTACCCTTGTAAAGCTCATAGGGTGTTTTCCTAAGCAGGGGCCTAATGAGAACTCTATTCACTACATGGGTGGCTGTACTAATTGCATCTGCCCAAAAGTACTTAGGTAGGTTGGAGTCCTTAAGCATGGTCCTAGCTAACTCTTCTAGGGATCTATTTTTCCTCTCCACTACCCCATTCTGCTGTGGTGTCCTAGGGGCTGAATAGATGTGGTTGATTCCATTTGATTCACAATAATTTTGAAAAAGATCATTTTGGAATTCACCTCCATGATCACTTTTTATTGAAACAATTTTCAAATCATTCTCATTTTGTACTAAAGCAGCAAACTTTTTGAAAACAGAGAATGTATCACTTTTATGAGCTAAAAAGTAAGTCCATGTGAATCTAGAATAATCATCAACCAGCACATATCCATACAGGTTTCCACCTAAACTCTTAACTTGGGCAGGTCCAAAAAGGTCCATGTGAACTAGTTGTAAAACTCTATTTGTTCTAACCAAGTCTATAGAGGGAAATGGAGTCTTAACCAGTTTACTTTTCTCACATGCATCACACAGTCTATCTTTAGAGAACTTCCTATTTGGTAGACCTAAGACTAACTGTTTGCTGACAAGTTTATTCAAATGATTTATGTGTATATGAGCAATTCTTTTATGCCAAAGCCATGTTTCATCTGAGTTGGATAACAAGCAGCATACAGCACTAGGTACAGAATTGAAATCCAACATGTAAATGTTGTTGATTCTGTCCCCAATTAGCTTTATGTGTTTGTCATCTTTATGCTCAATAATGCAAGATTGTGATGAAAAACTTACTTGAAAACCTTTGTCACATAGCTGGCTTATACTCAGTAAGTTGTGCTTTAATCCTTCAACATATAGCACATTTTTGATTACTGCAGTTGATTCATCGCCTACATCACCAATTCCAATGATTTTTCCTCTGTTGTTATCACCATATTTGACAAAGCCTCCTTCCTTTAATGTCAGGGAAAGGAATTTGGATTTGTCACCAGTCATGTGCTTTGAGCATCCGCTATCTAGATACCATGAGTGTTTCGTGGATGTCAAGCACACCTGCAATACAAAATCAGAATTTTGTTTTAGGTCCCCAATTTAAATTGGGTCCTGGTTGGTTAGTGTCAAACACAGATTTCTTTTCTATCCAAACTAGCTTCCATCCTTGATTGGCTAATTTTTTAAATTTGCAATTAGACACAAAATGTCCCTTTCTGCAACAGAAATGACATCTGCCATCAAAGGATGAATGTTTATTTGGTTTAGTAAAGATGTCATACATACTCTTAGCAATAGCAGATTTTTGACCATGTTTGACATTTCTGGTTTGCATATAACCAATACCAGATCTGTTTTTATTTTTTCTTTTGACATGCATATTTGGTGTATATCCTAAACCAGATTTTTCATGAACATGTCTTTGATTGCTAAGTATGACATTTAGCTTATCTTTACTATTTGCAAAATTTAATAAATCAGATTTTAATGATGCAACAGTATTTTCAAGTTCAATGCACTTTGCAGATTTTTCTTGTGAATCCTTTTTCAGTTGTTCACATAAATTTTCAATTTCTTTATGCTCAACATTCATTTGTTCAAGCATTTTCTTTGTGCTTAACAACTGTTTTATGGAATTCACATAATCATCATGCAGTTCATTGAAAGCTTCTTGAAGTTCATCATAGGTTGGATTAGATTGTGAACTAACCTCATTTTCTGATTCTGAATCTGTATCTGCCATGAGACACAAGTTGACTTCTTCTTCATCAGAAGATGCAGAGGATTCATCGTTATCATTCCATGCAATATAAGCTTTTCTGGTTTTGGTGACTGGTTCCTTGCCTTTTGATTTTGTAGCTCTATTCTTGTTTTGCAATTTGTAGCATTCTGACTTTATGTGACCAGTTTTACCACATTCATAGCATGTAATGGTCTTGTTGTCAGTAGTCTTGGAGCTAGATGGTTTTCTGAATTTGTTGTCTTTCTTCTTCAGAAACTTCTTGAATTTCTTGACAAGCAACCCGATTTCCGGCTCTTCAGATTCACTACTGGATTGATCTGAGCAGCTATCTGATTCAGTTTTCGATTGCTGGGCTTGAACCTTCAGGGATAGTCCTTTCTTTTTGCGGCTTTCCATCTCTGATTCGTCCAGTCGATGTAATTCCATTTCGTGTTCTCTTAGTTTACCAAACAAAGTTGCAGTCGTCATCTTTGCTAGATCTTTAGATTCTGCTATGGCTGTTATCTTTGGCTGCCATTCTCTGGTTAGACAACTCATAATTTTTCCAATCTGCTGTTCGTTATCCACTTGCTTTCCCAATGCATGAAGATTATTCACAATGTGTGTGAATCTGGTTTGCAGATCACTGATGGATTCGTCCCTTTTCATGCTGAATAATTCATATTCGTGCATCAGTGTGTTTACGCGAGCTCTCTTCACGTCTGTGGTTCCTTCATGTGTTTCTTGAAGAATGTCCCACATTTCTTTTGCTGACTTGCAGTTTGACACTCTAAAAAATTCTTCTGCACAAAGAGCAGATGTTATAATGTTCTTAGCCTTTGCATTATAACCTACCTTTTTCTTGTCATCATCTGACCAGTCGGCTCTAGGCTTGAGAATCATTGAGTCATTCGTTCCTGCAATCTTGGGAATATATGGACCGTTTTCAACAGCGTCAAGGATGTCTATGCCACTGGCTTCCAAGAAGATTAGCATCCTGTGCTTCCAGTACATATAAGCTGTTCCGTTGAAAGCTGGAGGTCTTGCTAACGATGCGCCTTCTCCCAGAAAATCGTTTGAGGCCATAGTGCTTTTATGAGTATTACCTCTCGAAAAGTTAGGCTCTGAGGCCAATTGTTGGTATATATGACCTCGTAATAAGCGGAATATATCAGAATGTATCAGTTCTTTATGAAATTAAATCAATTTCATACACACAGCGGAAATTAAATTGTGGCATACAAGATTAGCAAGTTTTATTAGATTGATATGAGATTAATCAAGATGCATACAAGTCAAATTATCAGATTAAACAATATTACTTATTACAGAATATGTTTAACATGCATCTAATTTTAATCACATATACAGATATATCAAGATAGTAAATCAAAGGAGATAAGGGTTAGAGAAGATTGCACCAAGGATTTATACTGGTTCAGTTGTCCACTTGACAACCTACATCCAGTCCTGCAAATCCAAACGGATTTCAGATTTTCTTCTCCAATAGAAAGAATCAATTACAGATTGTCCAGTTTCCTCCCCGAAACCTATCTATCTTAATGATCTCTTTCCTATTGATCACCCTCTGATCCTTGTAGATACTCAGCAACCTATCACAGAATCAAAGTACAACTCTTTCTTGTTGAGCACTCTCACCCAAGAAAGTAGTCACCAGTTTCTAGCTGGATTTTCTCGCTTTGTTTTTGTTTCAAAGAATTATTACAAACAGAATACAGAAAGAACAAAAAGTAGTCTTCAATCTTGGTCAAAATGGCTTCTCACAATTCTGGATATCAAAGATTTGTTTATGAGAATCCTTGTCTTTCAAGATCACTTTTCCAGCTATCTTTTTGATTGTTGATAATCCTCTTTTTCTATTTGATCTGAAAAAGTAATCTCAATGTATTAACCAAGTGTTATTGTGTATCAAGAATATTCAATGTATATTTCAGATTGATATCATTGTTATTATCATTCATGTTATTGAAAGACAGATTGAAGACAGTTTATATAGTTTCTGAAAAACACATTAATCAATCGATTTACCAATCGATTTCGTAAAGTGATAAACCAGTCTAATCGATTTGCCAATCGATTATCGTGTGTCTTGTTTTTCTTGAATCTTGAAACTATATAACCCAATCGATTTACCAATCGATTCTTTAAACAACATTTCTCAGTGATTATGTTAAGACTGATATGAATCGATTTCGTAATCGATTGCAGATGTTATGTTCAAACTGAAACACATATCAATCGATTCCATAATCGATTTATCAAATCTTCATAATCGATTAACAAATACTTAAAATCGATTTGGTCACACGCTCAGAGTTCACTGGGTTTTCAAAAGGTTTTGTCAATCGATTTGCCAATCGATTGAGTTTAAGTCAGTGACTCAGCTATTTTGATACTAATCGACGTGCCAATCGATTTGTATGTATTTGTCTGAAAACGTTCTTACCTGGGATTTGGTTCAATCGATTTCCCAATCGATTTCGACCAAATTTAACTTGATTGAAATATTACAACATAGATTGTCCAATCGATTTGTATGTCACAGGAAAAGTTATTTTGCAAGTGATTTTTAAGTAATCGATTTGCCAATCGATTACCCTTAAAACTGGGTTTCCACTGTGACTTATCCAATCGATTTCCCAATCGATTTATTTCAATCAGGTTTACTTTGTGAATTGTATAATCGATTTGTCAATCGATTACCCTCAAAACTGGGGTGCCACTGACTTGTGCATTTTCAATTTCTAATTCAGTCAGTCGATTGCCCAATCGATTATACCAACACAAACAGTTGTGTTTCCTTACACCTTTGTTATGAAATCGATTTCCCAATCGATTTGCTTCAATCAAAAATCAACTTTTGTTGATTTCTTGTGTTTCAAGCAACCTGTTCCAAGTGTGTAGGATTTGATTGTTGTTCCTGAAATCTTGCTCAATTCAAATATTAGATTTATCATGTATTGTATGAACATTGTTGAATTATTAATTATGTCAAAATTAGGAATCAAAGGATCAAAATCCAACAATCTCCCCCTTTTTGGCATAATTGACAATTCATACAATTGTAACTTGAGCATTTCAAAACAACAAGCATAAGTGTATTATAAACAACATTATTACTTGTTATTAAGTAACAGAGCAAACTATATCATAAGTATCAAAGTAATAACAACATGCAGACAAACATCAACAATGCAACTGTCAAGTTATAATATTTCTCCCCCTTTGTCATTTAAGTCAAAAAGGTAGAAACAATTTCTCCCCCTATGTTAAAGAACATATGCATTGGGTTTGAAACATATAACACAGTGCATCAAAAACAATGAAGTTTATATGTATAAAGGCAAAATCAATCAATGCAATTAATGAGCAACTTAGATGATTAAGCCAAATGATATAACATTTATAAAAAATCATCATACATCACAGAATTATAACAAGTCAGAGCAAAACAGTATCAAACCTAAGGATCCTAAACACCTAGTGTGGGCTGGTCCTCACTATCATCTAAGGGAGAGGTTGAGACCGCTGTATTAACCTCAGCAGGTGTCTCCTCACCGTGAGTCTCAGGGTTAACTAGGGGGTTTGGGTTAGGTTCATCCGTAGCTTGTCGACCAATCTCTGCGACGTCTTCAAATGACAGTTTGATGCCGAGGTGTGTCTGAATCTCATCCACATTTTGAACAACTGAGTTCAAGGAGGCTTGCATAGTCCTTAAACTTGCTTCTACTCTGGACTGAAATTCCAACACTTTGGCATTGTGTGCCATCTGAGCTTCAATGAATTCCAAAATTCTGTTCACAAAATCAGGAGTAGCAGATTCAGTAACTGGTGGAGGCTGAGACTGAGGTTGAGGTTGGGGCTGGACAGGGTCAGCAGCTGCTTGAGGTCTTATCCATTTACCATGTAATCGCTTCAGTTGCATCTGATTCACTATCGATTCACCAAACACCAATGTCGTTTTAGCAGATTCCTCATTTCCAAATGAGACCTTGAAGTGTTTGAGAATTTTAGTTATCAACTGTGGATAAGGCAGCATCAGCTTGCTTTGAGATGCTTCCAACATGTGCCTTAGCACAATCCAACACCAGCTCATCCTTAACTCTTTGGATAAGCCCCACAACAGTATGATGTCCAACTTCTGGACTACTGCGTGATTTCCCGATCGTGGAACCAGCATACGCGTCAAAGCATACATCAACATCCTCTGTTGAACCTTCATCTGACCAATGGGCAGTGAAATCGATTCAACAAACCCATCGACCATCAGGTCTTTAACTGCGGTATGCCTATCAAGTGTTTCTTCCCAACCTTCATCGGCAGTGTCGGCTTCTGTGCTGCCATCAATAGATTTGCCGTAGAAAGGCAATCCAGATAAAGTTGAGAAATCATCAAAAGTCATTGTAATTCTTTTTCCCTTAACTGAAGCAGTAAAACCTTCTTCAGTCATCTTGAATGTAGAATAAAACTCCCTGATCAGCCTTGGATAGCTGTCGAGTGTAGAAGACAGAAAACTTTCCAATCCATGAAACCTGAGGTGGTTCTGAAAAGTAAATTCCACAACATCAAAATATTCAAAATCCATGGTTCTAGCTTCATGAATTTTCCTTTTTGCGAAGTCTGTAGACAAAGATGGTTGTACCTCCTTTTCCTTAGGTGCAGAGACCTTCTTAGGAGGTGGAGAAGAAGTAGGCTTCTTCTTCCTTTTCTGAGTAATTACTTTCATGGCATCAGCCATGAGCTTTTCAGTAGGGGGCTCTTTGCGTTTCTTCGACTTTTCCTGGATTGGGGCAGGAGCTTTTCCTTTATCCTTTGCAAGTATTTTGTGAGTTGGGATGGGTACTCTTTTTGTTAAAGTTGGAGGTGGTGATGGTGTTTCACTGGTGGAAGAAGATGATGGAGATGGAGTGCGTGCTTGAGTCTGTTTTACTCGGGCCATATCAACAATTTTGTGTAGATTCGAAGTAGGTAGAATGTAGAATGCAGATTCAAACAAATGCAGAGACAGAAGAATGAAGAACACAAGAGAAAAGCAGAGAAAATCTGGAAAACAAAGTGCAGAAATCGATTTAGAACTGTTCCTTTTATACTCTTGACCTAGTAAATCGATTTCCCAATCGATTAGGTTACCGTTGCTGGGAATCCTCAATCGATTCAGTAATGATGAAGTGCCAACGGCTAGTAACTTTGAGTAACGGTCATATTTCAAATCGATGTTCAAATCGAATTCCAGTTTTACTTAATCGATTCCCAAATCGATTGTCTTAAGGTTGAACACTTAGCTAATCGATTTCCAAATCGATGCTCGTGAAGGTTAAAAAAAAATTTCTGAAATTTTGAATCCTGGGCTAAAGTAATCGATTCCCAAATCGATTTTATAAACCTTTTACCATGCTGGTAATCGATTTCCAAATCGATGTAACTGGAAAACATTACTGAAAAGTACCAGAATCATCAAAAACTTACACTTCACTAGGATCAATGATCCCTAGTTTCATCCTTATGTTCAAAAAACTTTCTTTTGGCAATGCTTTTGTGAAGATATCAGCTAATTGTTCTGTAGTGTTCACATACTCAAGTTTGATAACTCCATTCTGAAAGTGGTCTCTTATGAAGTGATGCCTTACCTCAATGTGTTTTGTCCTTGAATGCATTACAGGGTTCTTGGTTATGCTGATAGCACTTGTGTTATCACACATGATCGGCACTGTTCCCAAATCGACACCGAAGTCCATTAAATGCTGTTTCATCCACAAGATTTGAGCACAACAGCTCCCAGCTGCTATGTATTCAGCTTCTGCAGTAGACAATGCAATACTTGTTTGCTTCTTACTGAACCAAGACACTAGAGAATTACCAAGCAAATGACATGTTCCTGAAGTACTCTTTCTGTCAAGTTTACAACCAGCAAAGTCTGAGTCTGAATAACCAACCAAAGTACATGTTGAACCTTTTGGATACCACAAACCAAGACTTTTAGTACCTACCAAGTATCTGAAAATTCTCTTTACTGCACTGAGGTGAGATTCCTTCGGATTCGATTGATACCTTGCACACATACAAACACTGAACATAATATCTGGTCGGCTTGCTGTAAGGTAGAGCAGAGATCCAATCATACCACGAAATCTAGTGACATCTACAGGCTTACCCTTCTCATCTCGGTCTAAGAAATTTCCTTGACTCATGGGTGTATCAATGGACTTAAGTTTATCAAAGTTAAATTTCTTTATCAAATCAGAACAATATTTGGATTGACTAATGAAAATGCCTTGCTTGCTTTGGTTAATTTGAAATCCCAAGAAATATGACAGTTCACCCATCATTGACATTTCAAATTTACCTTTCATTAAGTTTTCAAATTCTTTGCAAAGTTTATCATTTGTTGATCCAAATATGATGTCATCAACATAAATTTGGACCAGCAAGATGTCATTTTCAGTAGTTTTTGTAAAGAGTGTCTTATCAACATTTCCTCTTGAAAAATTTTGTTGAATGAGGAAAGTGCTGAGTTTCTCATACCAAGCTCTTGGAGCTTGTTTCAACCCATAGAGGGCCTTTGAGAGTTTATACACATGGTTAGGAAAATCTGGATTTTCAAAACCTGGTGTTTGACTCACAAAAACTTCCTCTTGGAGGTCTCCATTGAGAAAGGCACTCTTCACATCCATTTGATATAGATTGAAGTCCATGATACATGCATAAGCCAATAAAATTCTTATGGCTTCTAGTCTAGCTACTGGGGCATAGGTCTCATCAAAGTCTATTCCCTCCTCTTGACTATAACCCTTTGCAACTAATCTGGCTTTATTCCTAGTTATCACACCATTCTCATCTAACTTATTTCTGAACACCCACCTAGTTCCTATAACATGCTTACCCTCTGGCCTAGGTACCAAGTTCCACACCTTGTTTCTCTCAAACTGGTTTAACTCCTCTTGCATAGCAAGTATCCACTCACTATCTAAAAGGGCTTCCTTAATGTTCTTAGGTTCAATCTGAGATACAAAGGCTGTAAAGTTACAAAACTGACTAAGGCTTCTCCTAGTTGCAACACCTTTAGAGATATCGCCTATAATGTTGTCTAAAGGGTGGTTTCGGTTGAACTTCCATTCCTTAGGCAACTCACAGGTTTCTATAGGTTCTACAGGGTCTGCACTAGTTGGAGGGTCAGCTATAGGTTGTTCTAGTGGTTCAGATTCTACAACATCATCCAAAATGTCAATAACCTTAGAAGGAGTTTTGTTCAAGTTTTCTGTAAAAGATTCATCAAACTTTACATGAACTGACTCTTCTATGGTTTTTGTTCTTTTGTTGTAGATTCTATAGGCCTTACTAGTTTGGGAATATCCTAGAAAGATACCTTCATCTGCCTTAGGGTCAAACTTTCCTAGGTGTTCTTTGCCATTGTTTAAAACAAAGCATTTACAACCAAAGATTCTAAAGTAGGACAGGTTTGGTTTTCTACCCTTGTAAAGCTCATAGGGTGTTTTCCTAAGCAGGGGCCTAATGAGAACTCTATTCACTACATGGGTGGCTGTACTAATTGCATCTGCCCAAAAGTACTTAGGTAGGTTGGAGTCCTTAAGCATGGTCCTAGCTAACTCTTCTAGGGATCTATTTTTCCTCTCCACTACCCCATTCTGCTGTGGTGTCCTAGGGGCTGAATAGATGTGGTTGATTCCATTTGATTCACAATAATTTTGAAAAAGATCATTTTGGAATTCACCTCCATGATCACTTTTTATTGAAACAATTTTCAAATCATTCTCATTTTGTACTAAAGCAGCAAACTTTTTGAAAACAGAGAATGTATCACTTTTATGAGCTAAAAAGTAAGTCCATGTGAATCTAGAATAATCATCAACCAGCACATATCCATACAGGTTTCCACCTAAACTCTTAACTTGGGCAGGTCCAAAAAGGTCCATGTGAACTAGTTGTAAAACTCTATTTGTTCTAACCAAGTCTATAGAGGGAAATGGAGTCTTAACCAGTTTACTTTTCTCACATGCATCACACAGTCTATCTTTAGAGAACTTCCTATTTGGTAGACCTAAGACTAACTGTTTGCTGACAAGTTTATTCAAATGATTTATGTGTATATGAGCAATTCTTTTATGCCAAAGCCATGTTTCATCTGAGTTGGATAACAAGCAGCATACAGCACTAGGTACAGAATTGAAATCCAACATGTAAATGTTGTTGATTCTGTCCCCAATTAGCTTTATGTGTTTGTCATCTTTATGCTCAATAATGCAAGATTGTGATGAAAAACTTACTTGAAAACCTTTGTCACATAGCTGGCTTATACTCAGTAAGTTGTGCTTTAATCCTTCAACATATAGCACATTTTTGATTACTGCAGTTGATTCATCGCCTACATCACCAATTCCAATGATTTTTCCTCTGTTGTTATCACCATATTTGACAAAGCCTCCTTCCTTTAATGTCAGGGAAAGGAATTTGGATTTGTCACCAGTCATGTGCTTTGAGCATCCGCTATCTAGATACCATGAGTGTTTCGTGGATGTCAAGCACACCTGCAATACAAAATCAGAATTTTGTTTTAGGTCCCCAATTTAAATTGGGTCCTGGTTGGTTAGTGTCAAACACAGATTTCTTTTCTATCCAAACTAGCTTCCATCCTTGATTGGCTAATTTTTTAAATTTGCAATTAGACACAAAATGTCCCTTTCTGCAACAGAAATGACATCTGCCATCAAAGGATGAATGTTTATTTGGTTTAGTAAAGATGTCATACATACTCTTAGCAATAGCAGATTTTTGACCATGTTTGACATTTCTGGTTTGCATATAACCAATACCAGATCTGTTTTTATTTTTTCTTTTGACATGCATATTTGGTGTATATCCTAAACCAGATTTTTCATGAACATGTCTTTGATTGCTAAGTATGACATTTAGCTTATCTTTACTATTTGCAAAATTTAATAAATCAGATTTTAATGATGCAACAGTATTTTCAAGTTCAATGCACTTTGCAGATTTTTCTTGTGAATCCTTTTTCAGTTGTTCACATAAATTTTCAATTTCTTTATGCTCAACATTCATTTGTTCAAGCATTTTCTTTGTGCTTAACAACTGTTTTATGGAATTCACATAATCATCATGCAGTTCATTGAAAGCTTCTTGAAGTTCATCATAGGTTGGATTAGATTGTGAACTAACCTCATTTTCTGATTCTGAATCTGTATCTGCCATGAGACACAAGTTGACTTCTTCTTCATCAGAAGATGCAGAGGATTCATCGTTATCATTCCATGCAATATAAGCTTTTCTGGTTTTGGTGACTGGTTCCTTGCCTTTTGATTTTGTAGCTCTATTCTTGTTTTGCAATTTGTAGCATTCTGACTTTATGTGACCAGTTTTACCACATTCATAGCATGTAATGGTCTTGTTGTCAGTAGTCTTGGAGCTAGATGGTTTTCTGAATTTGTTGTCTTTCTTCTTCAGAAACTTCTTGAATTTCTTGACAAGCAACCCGATTTCCGGCTCTTCAGATTCACTACTGGATTGATCTGAGCAGCTATCTGATTCAGTTTTCGATTGCTGGGCTTGAACCTTCAGGGATAGTCCTTTCTTTTTGCGGCTTTCCATCTCTGATTCGTCCAGTCGATGTAATTCCATTTCGTGTTCTCTTAGTTTACCAAACAAAGTTGCAGTCGTCATCTTTGCTAGATCTTTAGATTCTGCTATGGCTGTTATCTTTGGCTGCCATTCTCTGGTTAGACAACTCATAATTTTTCCAATCTGCTGTTCGTTATCCACTTGCTTTCCCAATGCATGAAGATTATTCACAATGTGTGTGAATCTGGTTTGCAGATCACTGATGGATTCGTCCCTTTTCATGCTGAATAATTCATATTCGTGCATCAGTGTGTTTACGCGAGCTCTCTTCACGTCTGTGGTTCCTTCATGTGTTTCTTGAAGAATGTCCCACATTTCTTTTGCTGACTTGCAGTTTGACACTCTAAAAAATTCTTCTGCACAAAGAGCAGATGTTATAATGTTCTTAGCCTTTGCATTATAACCTACCTTTTTCTTGTCATCATCTGACCAGTCGGCTCTAGGCTTGAGAATCATTGAGTCATTCGTTCCTGCAATCTTGGGAATATATGGACCGTTTTCAACAGCGTCAAGGATGTCTATGCCACTGGCTTCCAAGAAGATTAGCATCCTGTGCTTCCAGTACATATAAGCTGTTCCGTTGAAAGCTGGAGGTCTTGCTAACGATGCGCCTTCTCCCAGAAAATCGTTTGAGGCCATAGTGCTTTTATGAGTATTACCTCTCGAAAAGTTAGGCTCTGAGGCCAATTGTTGGTATATATGACCTCGTAATAAGCGGAATATATCAGAATGTATCAGTTCTTTATGAAATTAAATCAATTTCATACACACAGCGGAAATTAAATTGTGGCATACAAGATTAGCAAGTTTTATTAGATTGATATGAGATTAATCAAGATGCATACAAGTCAAATTATCAGATTAAACAATATTACTTATTACAGAATATGTTTAACATGCATCTAATTTTAATCACATATACAGATATATCAAGATAGTAAATCAAAGGAGATAAGGGTTAGAGAAGATTGCACCAAGGATTTATACTGGTTCAGTTGTCCACTTGACAACCTACATCCAGTCCTGCAAATCCAAACGGATTTCAGATTTTCTTCTCCAATAGAAAGAATCAATTACAGATTGTCCAGTTTCCTCCCCGAAACCTATCTATCTTAATGATCTCTTTCCTATTGATCACCCTCTGATCCTTGTAGATACTCAGCAACCTATCACAGAATCAAAGTACAACTCTTTCTTGTTGAGCACTCTCACCCAAGAAAGTAGTCACCAGTTTCTAGCTGGATTTTCTCGCTTTGTTTTTGTTTCAAAGAATTATTACAAACAGAATACAGAAAGAACAAAAAGTCTCTTTCATTGCATCAGCCATTAATTTCTCAGTGGGAGGTTCCTTATGTTTCTTGATCTTTTCTGGAATAGGAGCAGGAGCCTTTCCCTTGTCCTTGGCAAGAATCTTGTGTGTTGGAATCGGAACTCTCTTTGCTAGAGTTGGAGGAGGTGAAGGAGTTTCACTTGTTGAAGATGAAGAAGGTGAAGGTGTATGTGGCTGGGTTTGTTTCACACGAGCCATGATCACAAAACAATTGATTGAATGTAGGTAGATTGTAGATAGAATGAACAAACTGATGAAGATGCAGAGCAGTGAAGCAGATAGAGTGAAAAACTGAAAATTCTGGAAAATCTGGAAAAATCTGAGAAACTGAGATGAAGAAATCGATTTTGTCCTTTACCTTTTTATACTTTAACCCTTGTCAATCGATTGCCAAATCGATTGGGTTACCGTTATACCGAATCCTTAATCGATTGTGTAATAATGATGTCCAACGGCTAGTAAAAAGGTTCGCAACGGTTATATTCCTAATCGATTCCCAAATCGATTTTCCGTTTTACTAAATCGATGTCCAAATCGATTGTCCCAAATGTCAAAAACTGAACACAGAATCAATCGATTTCCAAATCGATGCTCGGGATTTTTACACAATATTTTCCAAAAAATTGAACTCTGGGCTAACCAAATCGATTTCCAAATCAATTATATAAACAGTTTCCATCAAGTAATCGATTTCCAACTCGATTAATCTGGAAAACTTCACTGATAAATACCAGAATCAAATAAA
>NW_027339431.1:2921133-2922577 GCF_000331145.2 Cicer arietinum | reverse complement strand
ATCTTGGGCATCCAATAGGTGTGTTTGTGTCATTGGAAGAACATTTAGGTCATTTTCGTCCTCTCTGTGCTTATTCATGTCCAATCAGGGTTTCTAACTAATCTTTTGGATCCAATCAGTTCATATATGTCATTGGATGAACATTTAGGTCATTTTCGTCCTCCCTAGGCTTATTCTTGTCAAATTATGGGTTTTAACCAATCTTGTGCATCCAATAGGTGTGTTTGTGTCATTGGAAGAACATTTAGGTCATTTTCGTCCTCCCTGTGCTTATTCATGTCCAATCAGGGTTTCTAACTAATCTTTTGGATCCAATTAGTTCATATATGTCATTGGATGAACATTTAGGTCATTTTCGTCCTCCCTAGGCTTATTCTTGTCCAATTAGGGTTTTTATCCAATCGTGTGCATCCAATAGGTGTGTTTGTGTAATTGGATGAACATTTAGGTCATATTCGTCCTCCCTAGCCTTATCTTGTCCAATTAGGGTTTTTAACTAATCTTAGGCACCCAAATAGTTCATATATGTTATTGGATGAACATGTAGGTCATTTTCTTCCTCCATAGGCTTATTCTTGTCTAGTTAGGGTTTTTAAAGAATCTTGTGCATCCAATAGGTGGGTTTGTGTAATTGGATAAACATTTAGGTCATTTTCGTCCTCCCTAGATTTATTCTAGTCCAAGTACAGTTTTTAACCAATCATATGCATCCAATAGGTGTGTTTGTGTCATTGGATGAATATTTAGGTCATTTTCGTCCTCCCTAGGCTTATTCTTGTCCAATTATGAGTTTTAACTAATCCTGTGCATCCAATAGGTGTGTTTGTGTCATTGGAAGAACATTTAGGTCATTTTCGTCCTCCATAGGCTTATTCTAGTCCAATTAGGATTTTTAACCAGTCTTGTGCATCCAATAGGTGTGTTTGTGTCATTGGATGAACATTTAAGTCATTGTCATCTTCCCTAGGCTTATTCTTGTCCAATTAGGGTTTTTAACCAATTTTGTGCATCCAATCCGTTCATTTGTGTCATTGGAATAACATTTACGTGATTTTCGTCCTCGCTAGGCTTATTCTTGTCCAATTAGGTTTTTTAACCAATCTTGTGCATCCAATAGGTGTGTTTGTGTAATTGGAAAAACATTTAGGTCCTTTTCGTCCTCCCTAGGCTTATTCTTGTCCAATTAGGGTTTTTAACAAATTTTGTGCATCCAATCAGTTCATTTATGTCATTGGATGTAAATTTAGGTCATTTTCGTCCTCCCTAGGCTTATTTTTGTCCAATTAAGGTTTTTAACTAATCTCGTGCATCCAATCAGTTCATATATGTCATTGGATGAACATTTAGGTCCTTTTCATCCTCCCTAGGCTTTTTCTAGTCCAATTAAGGTTTTTAACCAATCTTGTGCATCCAATAGGTGTCTTTGTGTCATTGGAAGAACATT
>NW_027339431.1:2920146-2921028 GCF_000331145.2 Cicer arietinum | reverse complement strand
ACATTTAGGTCATTTTCGTCCTCCCTAGGCTTATTCTAGTCCAACTAGGGTTTTTAACCAATCTTGTGCATCCAATAAGTTCATTTGTGTCATAGGATTAACATTCAGGTTATTTTCGTCCTCCCTAGGCTTATTCTTGTTCAATTATGGTTTTTAACCAATCTTGTCCATCCAATAGGTGTGTTTGTGTCATTGGTAGAACATTTAGGTCATTTTCATCCGCCGTAAGCTTATTCTTGTCCAATTAGGGTTTTTAACCAATCGTGTGCATCCAATAGATGTGTTTGTGTAATTGGATGAAAATTTAGGTCATTTTCGTCCTCCCTATGCTTATTCCTGTCCAATCAGGATTTTTAACTAATCATGTGGATCCAATCAGTTCATATATGTCATTGGATGACCATTTAGGTCATTTTCGTCCTCCCTAGGCTTATTCTTTTCCAATTATGGGTTTTAACTAATCATGTGCATCCAATAGGTGTGTTTGTGTCATTGGAAGAACATTTAGGTCATTTTCATCCTCCCTAGACTTATTCTTGTCCAATTAGGGTTTTTAACCAGTCGTGTATTTCCAATAATGTGTTTGTGTAATTGGATGAACATTGAGGTCATATTCGTCCATCCTAGGCTTATTATAGTCCAATTAGGGTTTTTAACCAATCTTGTGCATCCAATAGGTGCATTTGGGTCATTCCATGAACATTTAGGTCATTTTCGTCCTTCCTAGGCTTATTATAGTCCAATTACGGTTTTTAACCAATCTTGTGCATCCAATCAGTTAATATATGTCATTGGATTAACATTTAGGTCATTTTCGTCCTCCCTAGGCTTATTCTTGTCCAATTATGGGTTTTAACCAATCTTGTGCATCCAATAGGTGTG
>NW_027339431.1:2918378-2919537 GCF_000331145.2 Cicer arietinum | reverse complement strand
TTATTATTTTCCAATTATGGGTTTTAACTAATCTTGGGCATCCAATAGGTGTGTTTGTGTCATTGGATGAACATTTAGGTCATTTTCGTCCTCCCTACACTTTTACTTCTGCAATTAGGGTTTTTAACCAATCCGGTGCATCCAACAGGTGTGTTTGTGTCATTGGATGAACATTTAAGACATTTTCGTTTTCCATAGACTTATACTTCTCCAATTAGGGTTTTTAACCAATCTTGTGCATCCAATAGGTGTGTTTGTGTCATTGGAAGAACATTTAGGTCATTTTCGTCCTCCCTAGGCTTATTCTTGTCCAATTATGGTTTTTAACTAATCTTGTGCATCCAATAGGTGTGTTTGTGTCATTGGAAGAACATTTAGGTCATTTTCGTCCTCCCTATGCTTATTCCATTCCAATCAGGGTTTTTCACTAATCTTGTGCATCCAATCAGTTCATATATGTCATTGGATGAACATTTAGGTCATTTTCATCCTCCATAGGCTTATTCTTGTCCAATTATGGGTTTTAACTAATCTTGTGCATCCAATAGGTGTGTTTGTGTCATTGGAAGAACATTTAGGTCATTTTCGTCCTCCCTAGGCTTATTCTTGTCCAATTAGGGTTTTTAACCAATCTTGTGCATCCAATAGGTGTGTTTGTGTCATTGGAAGAACATTTAGGTCATTTTCGTCCTCCCTAGGATTATTCTACTTCAATTAGGGTTTTTAACCAGTCGTGTATTTCCAATAATGTGTTTGTGTAATTGGATGAACATTGAGGTCATATTCGTCCTTCCTAGGCTTATTATAGTCCAATTAGGGTTTTTAACCAATCTTGTGCATCCAATAGGTGCGTTTGGGTCATTCCATGAACATTTAGGTCATTTTCGTCCTCCCTAGGCTTATTATAGTCCAATTAAGGTTTTTAACCAATCTTGTGCATCCAATCAGTTCATATATGTCATTGGATTAACATTTAGGTCATTTTCGTCCTCCCTAGGCTTATTCTTGTCCAATTATGGGTTTTAACCAATCTTGTGCATCCAATAGGTGTGTTTTTGTCATTGGAAGAACATTTAGGTCATTTTCGTCCTCCCTAGGCTTATTCTTGTCCAATTAGGGTTTTTAACCAATCGTGTGCATCCAATAGGTGTGTTTGTGT
>NW_027339431.1:2915610-2917357 GCF_000331145.2 Cicer arietinum | reverse complement strand
TAGGGTTTTTAACCAATCGTGTGCATCCAATAGGTGTGTTTGTGTAATTGGATGAACATTTAGGTCATATTCGTCCTTCCTAGGCTTATTATAGTCCAATTAGGATTTTTAACCAATCTTGTGCATCCAATAGGTGCGTTTGGGTCTTTGGATGAACATTTAGGTCATTTTCGTCCTCCCTAGGCTTATTATAGTCCAATTACGGTTTTTAACACTTCTTGTGCATCCAATCAGTTCATATATGTCATTGGATTAACATTTAGGTCATTTTCGTCCTCCCTAGGCTTATTCTTGTCCAATTAGGGTTTTTAACCAATCTTGTGCATCCAATAAGTTCATTTGTGTCATTGGATGAACATTTAGGTCATTTTCGTCCTCCCTAGGCTTATTCTTGTCCAATTAGGGTTTTTAACCAATCTTGTGCATCCAATAAGTTCATTTGTGTCATTGGATGAACATTTAGGTCATTTTCGTCCTCCCTAGGCTTATTCTTGTCCAATTAGGGTTTTTAACCAATCTTGTGCATCCAATAAGTTCATTTGTGTCATTGGATGAACATTTAGGTCATTTTCGTCCTCCCTAGGCTTATTCTTGTCCAATTAGGGTTTTTAACCAATCTTGTGCATCCAATAAGTTCATTTGTGTCATTGGATGAACATTTAGGTCATTTTCGTCCTCCCTAGGCTTATTCTTGTCCAATTAGGGTTTTTAACCAATCTTGTGCATCCAATAAGTTCATTTGTGTCATTGGATGAACATTTAGGTCATTTTCGTCCTCCCTAGGCTTATTCTTGTCCAATTAGGGTTTTTAACCAATCTTGTGCATCCAATAAGTTCATTTGTGTCATTGGATGAACATTTAGGTCATTTTCGTCCTCCCTAGGCTTATTCTTGTCCAATTAGGGTTTTTAACCAATCTTGTGCATCCAATAAGTTCATTTGTGTCATTGGATGAACATTTAGGTCATTTTCGTCCTCCCTAGGCTTATTCTTGTCCAATTAGGGTTTTTAACCAATCTTGTGCATCCAATAAGTTCATTTGTGTCATTGGATGAACATTTAGGTCATTTTCGTCCTCCCTAGGCTTATTCTTGTCCAATTAGGGTTTTTAACCAATCTTGTGCATCCAATAAGTTCATTTGTGTCATTGGATGAACATTTAGGTCATTTTCGTCCTCCCTAGGCTTATTATAGTCCAATTACGGTTTTTAAACAATCTTGTGCATCCAATTAGTTCATATATGTCATTGGATTAACATTTAGGTCATTTTCATCCACCCTAGGTTTATTCTTGTCCAATTATGGATTTTAACCAATCTTGTGCATCCAATAGGTGTGTTTGTGTCATTGGAAGAACATTTAGGTCATTTTCGTCTTATTCTTGTTCAATTAGGGTTTTTAACCAATCTTGTGCATCCAATTAGTTCATATATGTCATTGGATGAACATTTAGGTCATTTTCGTCTTATTCTTGTTCAATTAGGGTTTTTAACCAATCTTGTGCATCCAATAGGTGTGTTTGTGTCATTGGATGAACATTTAGGTCATTTTCATCCTCCCTAGACTTATACTACTCCAATTAGGGTTTTTAACCAATCTGGTGCATCCAACAAGTGTGTTTGTGTCATTGGATGAACATTTAAGACATTTTCGTCTTCCATAGACTTATACTTCTCCAATTAGGGTTTTTAACCAATCTTGTGCATCCAATAAGTTCATTTGTGTCATTGGATAAACATTTAGGTTA
>NW_027339431.1:2908061-2915600 GCF_000331145.2 Cicer arietinum | reverse complement strand
TTCGTCCTCCCTAGGCTTATTCTTGTCCAACTAGGGTTTTTAACCAATCTTGTGCATCCAATAGGTGTGTTTGTGTCATTTGATGAAAATTTAGGTCATTTTCGTCCTCCCTATGCTTATTCCTGTCCAATAAGGGTTTTTAACTAATCTTGTGCATCCAATCAGTTCATATATGTCATTGGATGAACATTTAGGTCATTTTCGTCCTCCCTAGGCTTATTCTTGTCCAATTATGGGTTTTAACTAATCTTGTGCATCCAATAGGTGTTTTTGTGTCACTGGAAGAACATTTAGGTCATTTTCGTCCTCCCTAGGCTTATTCTTGTCTAATTAGGGTTTTTAACCAATCGGGTGCATCCAATAGGTGGGTTTGTGTCATTGGAAGAACATTTAGGTCATTTTCGTTCTACCTAGGCTTATTCTTGTCCAATTAGGGTTTTAACCAATCTTGTGCATCCAATAGGTGCGTTTGGGACATTGGATGAACATTTAAGACATTTTCGTCTTCCATAGACTTATACTTCTCCAATTAGGGTTTTTAACCAATCGGGTGCATCCAATAGGTGGGTTTGTGTCATTGGAAGAACATTTAGGTCATTTTCGTTCTACCTAGGCTTATTCTTGTCCAATTAGGGTTTTAACCAATCTTGTGCATCCAATAGGTGCGTTTGGGACATTGGATGAACATTTAAGACATTTTCGTCTTCCATAGACTTATACTTCTCCAATTAGGGTTTTTAACCAATCGGGTGCATCCAATAGGTGGGTTTGTGTCATTGGAAGAACATTTAGGTCATTTTCGTTCTACCTAGGCTTATTCTTGTCCAATTAGGGTTTTAACCAATCTTGTGCATCCAATAGGTGCGTTTGGGACATTGGATGAACATTTAAGACATTTTCGTCTTCCATAGACTTATACTTCTCCAATTAGGGTTTTTAACCAATCGGGTGCATCCAATAGGTGGGTTTGTGTCATTGGAAGAACATTTAGGTCATTTTCGTTCTACCTAGGCTTATTCTTGTCCAATTAGGGTTTTAACCAATCTTGTGCATCCAATAGGTGCGTTTGGGACATTGGATGAACATTTAAGACATTTTCGTCTTCCATAGACTTATACTTCTCCAATTAGGGTTTTTAACCAATCGGGTGCATCCAATAGGTGGGTTTGTGTCATTGGAAGAACATTTAGGTCATTTTCGTTCTACCTAGGCTTATTCTTGTCCAATTAGGGTTTTAACCAATCTTGTGCATCCAATAGGTGCGTTTGGGACATTGGATGAACATTTAAGACATTTTCGTCTTCCATAGACTTATACTTCTCCAATTAGGGTTTTTAACCAATCGGGTGCATCCAATAGGTGGGTTTGTGTCATTGGAAGAACATTTAGGTCATTTTCGTTCTACCTAGGCTTATTCTTGTCCAATTAGGGTTTTAACCAATCTTGTGCATCCAATAGGTGCGTTTGGGTCATTGGATGAACATTTAGGTCATTTTCGTCCTCCCTAGGCTTATAACAGTCCAATTACGGTTTTTAACCAATATTGTGCATCCAATAGGTGTGTTTGTGTCATTGGAAGAACATTTAGGTCATTTTCGTCCTCCCTAGGCTTATTCTTGTCCAATTAGGGTTTTTAACCAATCGTGTGCATCCAATAGGTGAGTTTGTGTCATTGGATGAAGATTTAGGTCATTTTCGTCCTCCCTAGGCTTATAATTTTCCAATTATGGGTTTTAACTAATCTTGGGCATCCAATAGGTGTGTTTGTGTCATTGGAAGGACATTTAGGTCATTTTCGTCCTCCCTATGCTTATTCCTGTCCAATCAGGGTTTCTAACTAATCTTTTGGATTCAATCAGTTCATATATGTCATTGGATGAACATTTAGGTCATTTTGGTCCTCCTTAGGCATATTCTTGCCAAATTATGGGTTTTAACCAATCTTGTGCATCCAATAGGTGTGTTTGTGTCATTGGAAGAACATTTAGGTCATTTTCGTCCTCCCTATGCTTATTCCTGTCCAATCAGGGTTTCTAACTAATCTTTTGGATTCAATCAGTTCATATATGTCATTGGATGAACATTTAGGTCATTTTGGTCCTCCTTAGGCATATTCTTGCCAAATTATGGGTTTTAACCAATCTTGTGCATCCAATAGGTGTGTTTGTGTCATTGGAAGAACATTTAGGTCATTTTCGTCCTCCCTAGGCTTATTCTTGTCCAATTATGAGTTTTAACTAGTCTTGTGCATCCAATAGGTGTGTTTGTGTCATTGGAAGAACATTTAGGTCATTTTCGTCCTCCAC
The DNA here is from genome assembly GCF_000331145.2 of Cicer arietinum. Taxonomy (NCBI): domain Eukaryota; kingdom Viridiplantae; phylum Streptophyta; class Magnoliopsida; order Fabales; family Fabaceae; genus Cicer; species Cicer arietinum. The sequence goes on along the minus strand of NW_027339431.1, from coordinate 2,913,294 downwards.
ATGCTTATTCTAGTCCAATTAGGATTTTTAACAAGTCTTGTGCATCCAATAGGTGTGTTTGTGTCATTGGATGAACATTTATGTCATTGTCGTCTTCCCTAGGCTTATTCTTGTCCAATTAGGGTTTTTAACCAATTTTGTGCATCCAATCCGTTCATTTGTGTCATTGGAATAACATTTACGTGATTTTCGTCCTCGCTAGGCTTATTCTTGTCCAATTAGGGTTTTTAACCAATTTTGTGCATCCAATCCGTTCATTTGTGTCATTGGAATAACATTTACGTGATTTTCGTCCTCCCTAGGCTTATTCTTGTCCAATTAGGGTTTTTAACAAATTTTGTGCATCCAATCAGTTCATTTATGTCATTGGATGAAAATTTAGGTCATTTTCGTCCTCCCTACGCTTATTTTTGTCCAATTAGGGTTTTTAACTAATCTCGTGCATCCAATCAGTTCATATATGTCATTGGATGAACATTTAGGTCATTTTCGTCCTCTCATTGGAAGAACATTTAGGTTATTTTCGTCCTCCCTAGGCTTATTCGAGTCCAACTAGGGTTTTTAACCAATCGTGTGCATCCAATAGGTGTGTTTGTGTCATTGGATGAACAATTAGGTCATTTTCGTCCTCCCTAGCCTTATTCTTCTCCAATTAGGGTTTTTAACCAATCGTGTGCATCCAATAGGTGTGTTTGTGTCATTGGATGAACAATTAGGTCATTTTCGTCCTCCCTAGCCTTATTCTTCTCCAATTAGGGTTTTTAACCAATCGTGTGCATCCAATAGGTGTGTTTGTGTCATTGGATGAACAATTAGGTCATTTTCGTCCTCCCTAGCCTTATTCTTCTCCAATTAGGGTTTTTAACCAATCGTGTGCATCCAATAGGTGTGTTTGTGTCATTGGATGAACAATTAGGTCATTTTCGTCCTCCCTAGCCTTATTCTTCTCCAATTAGGGTTTTTAACCAATCGTGTGCATCCAATAGGTGTGTTTGTGTCATTGGATGAACAATTAGGTCATTTTCGTCCTCCCTAGCCTTATTCTTCTCCAATTAGGGTTTTTAACCAATCGTGTGCATCCAATAGGTGTGTTTGTGTCATTGGATGAACAATTAGGTCATTTTCGTCCTCCCTAGCCTTATTCTTCTCCAATTAGGGTTTTTAACCAATCGTGTGCATCCAATAGGTGTGTTTGTGTCATTGGATGAACAATTAGGTCATTTTCGTCCTCCCTAGCCTTATTCTTCTCCAATTAGGGTTTTTAACCAATCGTGTGCATCCAATAGGTGTGTTTGTGTCATTGGATGAACAATTAGGTCATTTTCGTCCTCCCTAGCCTTATTCTTCTCCAATTAGGGTTTTTAACCAATCGTGTGCATCCAATAGGTGTGTTTGTGTCATTGGATGAACAATTAGGTCATTTTCGTCCTCCCTAGCCTTATTCTTCTCCAATTAGGGTTTTTAACCAATCGTGTGCATCCAATAGGTGTGTTTGTGTCATTGGATGAACATTTAGGTCATTTTCGTCCTCCCTAGGCTTATTCTAGTCCAACTAGGGTTTTTAACCAATCGTGTGCATCCAATAGGTGTGTTTGTGTAATTGGATTAACATTTAGGTTATTTTCGTCCTCACTAGGCTTATTCTTGTCCAATTAGGGGTTTTAACTAATCATGTGCATCCAATCAGTTCATATATGTCATTGGATGAACATTTAGGTCATTTTCTTTCTCCCTAGGCTTATTCTTGTACAATTAGGGTTTTTAAACAATCTTGTGCATCCAATAGGTGAGTTTATGTAATTGGATGAACATTTAGGTCATTTTCGTCCTCCCTAGGGTTATTCTAGTCCAATTAGGGTTTTTAACCAATCTTGTGCATCCAATCAGTTCATTTCTGTCATTGGATGAACATTTAGGTCAATTTTGTCCTCCATAGACTTATACTTGTCCAATTAGGGTTTTTAAAAAATCTTGTGCATCCAATAGTTGTGTTTGTGTCATTGGATAAATATTTAGGTCATTTTCGTCATCCCTAGGATTATTATACTCCAATTAGGGTTTTTAACAAATCTTATGCATCCAATAGGTGTGGTTGTGTCGTTGGATGAACATTTAAGTCATTTTTGTCCTCCCTAGGCTCATTCTAGTCAAATTAGGGTTTTTAACCAATGTTGTGCATCCAGTAGTTGTGTTTGCGTCATTGGATGAACATTTAAGTTATTTTCGTCATCCATAGACGTATTCTTGTTCAAATAGGGTTTTTAACCAATCTTGTGCATCCAATATGTTCATTTGTTTCATTGGATGAACATTTAGGCAATTTACGTCCTCCCTAGGTTTATTCTAGTCCAAGTACAGTTTTTAACCAATCTTGTGCATCCAATAGGTGTGTTTGTGTCATTGGATGAACATTTAGGTCAATTTCGTCCTCCTTGGGCTTATTCTAGTCCAATTAGGGTTTTTAACCAATCTGGTGCATCCAATAGTTGTGTTTGTGTCATTGGATGAACATTTCAGACATTTTCGTCTTCCATAGACTTATACTTGTCCAATTAGGGTTTTTAACCAATCTGGTGCATCCAATAGTTGTGTTTGTGTCATTGGATGAACATTTCAGACATTTTCGTCTTCCATAGACTTATACTTGTCCAATTAGGGTTTTTAACCAATCTTGTGCATCCAATAAGTTCATTTGTGTCATTGGATGAACATTTAGGTTATTTTCGTCCTCCCTAGGCTTATTCTTGTCCAACTAGGCTTTTTAACCAATCTTGTGCATCCAATAGGTCTGTTTGTGTCATTGGATGAAAATTTAGGTCATTTTTGTCCTCCCTATGCTTATTCCTGTCCAATCAGGGTTTTTAACTAATCTTGTGCATCCAATCAGTTCATATATGTTATTGGATGAACATTTAAGTCATTTTCGTCCTCCCTGGGCTTATTCTTGTCCAATTATGGGTTTTAACTAATCTTGTGCATCCAACAGGTGTGTTTGTGTCATTGGAAGAACATTTAGGTCATTTTCGTCCTCCCTATGCTTATTCTTGCCCAATTATGGGTTTTAACCAATCTTGTGCATCCAATAGGTGCGTTTGGGTCATTGGATGAACATTTAGGTCATTTTCGTCCTCCCTATGCTTATTCTTGCCCAATTATGGGTTTTAACCAATCTTGTGCATCCAATAGGTGCGTTTGGGTCATTGGATGAACATTTAGGTCATTTTCGTCCTCCCTATGCTTATTCTTGCCCAATTATGGGTTTTAACCAATCTTGTGCATCCAATAGGTGTGTTTGTATCTTTGGAAGAACATTTAGGTCATTTTCGTCCTCCCTAGGCTTATGCTTGTCCAATTAGGGTTTTTAACCAATCGTGTGCATCCAATAGGTGTGTTTGTGTAATTGGATGAACATTTAGGTCATTTTCGTCCTCCCTTGGCTTATTCCTTTCCAATTAGGGTTTTTAACTAATCTTGTGCACCCAAACAGTTTATATATGTCATTGGATGAACATATAGGTCATTTTCTTCCTCCATAGGCTTATTCTTGTCCAATTCGGGTTTTTAAACAATCTTGTGCATCCAATAGGTGGGTTTGTGTAATTGGATGAACATTTAGGTCATTTGCGTCCTCCCAATGGTTATTCTAGGCCAATTAGGGTTTTTGACCAATCTTGTGCATCCAATCAGTTCATTTGTGTCATTGGATGAAAATTTAGGTCATTTTCGTCCTCCCTAGGCTTATTCTTGTCCAATTAGGGTTTTTAACCAATCGTGTGCATCCAATAGGTGTGTTTGTGTAATTGGATGAACATTTAGGTCATTTTCGTCCTCCCTAGGCTTATTCTTGTCCAATTAGGGTTTTTAACCAATCGTGTGCATCCAATAGGTGTGTTTGTGTAATTGGATGAACATTTAGGTCATTTTCGTCCTCCCTAGGCTTATTCTTGTCCAATTAGGGTTTTTAACCAATCGTGTGCATCCAATAGGTGTGTTTGTGTAATTGGATGAACATTTAGGTCATTTTCGTCCTCCCTAGGCTTATTCTTGTCCAATTAGAGTTTTTAACTAATCTTGTGCATCCAATCAGTTCATTTATGTCATTGGATGAACATTTACGTCCTTTTCGTCCTCCCTAGGCTTTTTCTAGTCCAATTAGGGTTTTTAACCAATCTTGTGCATCCAATAGGTGTGTTTGTGTCATTGGATGAACATTTAGGTCATTTTCTTCCTCCCTAGGCTTATCCTTGTCCAATTAGGGTTTTCAAACAATCTAGTGCATCCAATAGGTGTGTTTGCGACGTTGGACGAACATTTAGGTCATTTTCGTCCTCCCAAGGCTTATTCTTGTCCAATTAGGGTTTTTAAACAATCTTGTGCATCCAATGGGTGTATTTGTGTCATTGGATGAACATTTAAGTTATTTTCGTCATCCATAGACTTATTCTTGTTCAGTTAGGGTTTTTAACCAATCTTGTGCATCCAATAAGTTCATTTGTGTGATTGGATGAACATTTAGGTAATTTTCGTCCACACTAGGTTTATTCTAGTCCAAGTACAGTTTTTAACCAATCTTGTGTATCCAATAGGTGTGTTTGTGTCATTGGATGACCATTTAAGACATTTTCGTCTTCCATAGACTTATACTTGTCCAATTAGGGTTTTTAACCAATCTTTTGCATCCAATAAGTTCATTTGTGTCATTGGATGAACATTTAGGTTAATTTCATGCTCCCTAGGCTTATTCTTGTCCAATTAGGGTTTTTAACTAATCTAGTGCATCCAATAGGTGTGTTTGTGTCATTGGATGAACATTTAGGTCATTTTCGTCCTCCCTAGGCTTTTTCTAGTCCAATTAGGGTTTTTTTACCAATCTTGTGCATCCAATAGGTGCGTTTGGGACATTGGAAGAACATTTAAGACATTTTCGTCCTCCATAGACTTATACGTGTCCAATTAGGGTTTTTAACCAATCTTGTGAATCCAATAGGTGTGTTCATGTCATTGGATGAACATTTAGGTCATTTTCGTCCTCCCTAGGCTTATTCATGTCCAATCAGGGTTTTTAACTAATCTTGTGCATCCAATCAGTTCATATATGTCATTGGATGAACATTTAGGTCATTTTCGTCCTCCCTAGTCTTATTCTTGTCCAATAAGGGTTTTTAAACAATCTTGTGCATCGAATAGGTGTGTTTGTGTCATTGGATGAACATTTAGGTAATTTTCGTCCTCC
>NW_027339431.1:2905693-2907936 GCF_000331145.2 Cicer arietinum | reverse complement strand
TTTTGACCAATCTTGTGCATCCAATAAGTTCATTTGTGTCATTGGATGAACATTTATGTTATTTTCGTCTTCCCTAGGCTTATTCTTGTCCAACTAGGGTTTTTAACCAATCTTGTGCATCCAATAGGTGTGTTTGTGTCATTGGATGAAAATTTAGGTCATTTTCGTCCTCCTTATGCTTATTTCTGTCCAATCAGGGGTTTTAATTAATCTTGTGCATCCAATCAGTACATATATGTCATTGGATGAACCTTTAGGTCATTTTCGTCCTCCCTAGGCTTATTCTTGTCCAATTATGAGTTTTAACTAATCTTGTGCATCCAATCAGTTCATTTGTGTCATTGGATGAACATCTAGGTCATTTTCGTCCTCCCTTGGCTTATTCTTGTCCAATTAGGGGTTTTAACTAATCCTGTGCATCCAATCAGTTCATTTGTGTCATTGGATGAACATCTAGGTCATTTTCGTCCTCCCTTGGCTTATTCTTGTCCAATTAGGGGTTTTAACTAATCCTGTGCATCCAATCAGTTCATTTGTGTCATTGGATGAACATCTAGGTCATTTTCGTCCTCCCTTGGCTTATTCTTGTCCAATTAGGGGTTTTAACTAATCCTGTGCATCCAATCAGTTCATTTGTGTCATTGGATGAACATCTAGGTCATTTTCGTCCTCCCTTGGCTTATTCTTGTCCAATTAGGGGTTTTAACTAATCCTGTGCATCCAATCAGTTCATTTGTGTCATTGGATGAACATCTAGGTCATTTTCGTCCTCCCTTGGCTTATTCTTGTCCAATTAGGGGTTTTAACTAATCCTGTGCATCCAATCAGTTCATTTGTGTCATTGGATGAACATCTAGGTCATTTTCGTCCTCCCTTGGCTTATTCTTGTCCAATTAGGGGTTTTAACTAATCCTGTGCATCCAATCAGTTCATTTGTGTCATTGGATGAACATCTAGGTCATTTTCGTCCTCCCTTGGCTTATTCTTGTCCAATTAGGGGTTTTAACTAATCCTGTGCATCCAATCAGTTCATTTGTGTCATTGGATGAACATCTAGGTCATTTTCGTCCTCCCTTGGCTTATTCTTGTCCAATTAGGGGTTTTAACTAATCCTGTGCATCCAATCAGTTCATTTGTGTCATTGGATGAACATCTAGGTCATTTTCGTCCTCCCTTGGCTTATTCTTGTCCAATTAGGGGTTTTAACTAATCCTGTGCATCCAATCAGTTCATTTGTGTCATTGGATGAACATCTAGGTCATTTTCGTCCTCCCTTGGCTTATTCTTGTCCAATTAGGGGTTTTAACTAATCCTGTGCATCCAATCAGTTCATTTGTGTCATTGGATGAACATCTAGGTCATTTTCGTCCTCCCTTGGCTTATTCTTGTCCAATTAGGGGTTTTAACTAATCCTGTGCATCCAATCAGTTCATTTGTGTCATTGGATGAACATCTAGGTCATTTTCGTCCTCCCTTGGCTTATTCTTGTCCAATTAGGGGTTTTAACTAATCCTGTGCATCCAATCAGTTCATTTGTGTCATTGGATGAACATCTAGGTCATTTTCGTCCTCCCTTGGCTTATTCTTGTCCAATTAGGGGTTTTAACTAATCCTGTGCATCCAATCAGTTCATTTGTGTCATTGGATGAACATCTAGGTCATTTTCGTCCTCCCTTGGCTTATTCTTGTCCAATTAGGGTGTTTAACCAATCTTGTGCATCCAATAAGTTCATTTGTGTCATTGGATTAACACTTAGGTTATTTTCGTGCTCCCTAGGCTTATTCTTGTTCAATTATAGTTTTTAACCAATCTTGTCCATCCAATAGGTGTGTTTGTGTCATTGGAAGAACATTTAGGTCATTTTCGTCCTCCCTAGGCTTATTCTTGTCCAATTAGGGTTTTTAACCAATCGTGTGCATCCAATAGGTGTGTTTGTGTAATTGGATGAACATTTAGGTCATTTTCGTCCTCACTAGGCTTATTCTTGCCCTATTAGGGGTTTTAACTAATCCTGTGCATCCAATCAGGTCATATATGTCATTGGATGAACATTTAGGTCATTTTCGTCCTCCCTAGTCTTATTCTTGTCCAATTAGGGTTTTTAAACAATCTTGTGCATCCAATAGGTGAGTTTATGTAATTGGATGAACATTTAGGTCATCTTCGTCCTCCCTATGCATATTCTAGTCCAATTAGGGTTTTGAACCAATCTTGTGCATCCAATAAGTTCATTTGTGTCATT
>NW_027339431.1:2904648-2905193 GCF_000331145.2 Cicer arietinum | reverse complement strand
ATGACACAAACACACCTATTGGATGCAAAAGATTGGTTAAAAACCCTAATTGGACTAGAATATACCTAGGATGGATGAAAATGACCTTAATGTTCATCCAATGACACAAATGAACTTGTTGGATGCACAAGATTGGTTAAAAACCCAAGTTGGGCAAAAATAAGTCTAGGTAGGACGAAAATGACCTACATGTTCATCCAATGACACAAAGACACCTGTTGGATGCACAAGATTGGTTAAAAACCATAATTGGACTAGAACAAACCTAGGGAAGACGAAAATGACCTAAATGTTCATCCTATGACACAAAGACACCTATTGGTTGCACATGATTCGTTAAAAACCCTAATTGGACTAGAATAATACTAGGGAGGGAGAAAATGACCTAAATGTTCATCCAATGACACAAACACACCTATTGGATGCACAAGATTGGTTAAAAACCCTAGTTGGACAAGAATAAGTCTAGGAAGGACGAAAATGACCTAAATGTTCATCCAATGACACAAACACACCTATTGGATGCACAAGATTGGTTAAAAACC
>NW_027339431.1:2884817-2885139 GCF_000331145.2 Cicer arietinum | reverse complement strand
ATGTTCATCCAATGACACAAAGACACCTGTTGGATGCACAAGATTGGTTAAAAACCCTAATTTGACTAGAACAAATCTAAGGAAGACGAAAATGAGCTAAATGATCATCCAATGACACAAACACACCTATTGGATGCACAAGATTGGTTAAAAACCCTAATTGGCCTAGAATAAACCTAGGGAGGACGAAAATGACCTAAATGTTCAATTAATGACACAAATGAACTTATTGGATGCACAAGATTGGTTAAAAACCGTAGTTCGACAAGAATAAGTCTAGGTAGGACAAAAATGACCTAAATGTTCATTCAATGATACAAAC
>NW_027339431.1:2882071-2884317 GCF_000331145.2 Cicer arietinum | reverse complement strand
GGTGATATATTGTGGTTACTTAGGAGAGTTGTCAGCTCTGTGAAAGCTTCAAGTCAAACACTACCCGACATCAAGTTAGTATTTTATACATTTTAAATATAGATTAGTAAAATATTTGATATTATAAATATATTTATATTATGTTTAATTGTTGGTATCAGTGACCTCGCAATAAAGAAAATATATCAGTTTTCGTTACCAAATTAATCTGTATCAAGCGCACAGCGGAAATTAAATTTTGAGGCATGCAACGTTAGCAATATAGAAAATTAAAGAGAGAGAGTTAGAGAAGAAGACACAGAGATTTATCCTGGTTCGGTTGTTCAACAACAACCTACGTCCAGTCCTGAAAATCCAATCGGATTTCAGATTTTCTTCTCCTTCAATAGAAAGAATCAATTACAAAGATTTTCCAGTTTCCTCCCTGAAACCTATCAATCTCTAATTATGTCTTTCCTATTGAATACCCTCTGATCCTGGTAGACACTCAGCAGCCTATCACAGAATCAAAGTACGACTCTTTCTTGTTGAGCCCTCTCAACCAAGAAAGTAGCCACCAGTTTCAAGCTGGCTTTTCTTGCGTCCTATTCCTTTCAAAGATTTATTACAGAATGAATAAAAGATGTAAAACAAAAGAGTCTTCAATCTTTATGAATGTTGCTCCTCACAAATCTGGATATTCAAGGATTGTTCATGAGCACATTATCATTTCTCTTAGATTGTCAACAAACTGTATTGAGATCTGTAATCACAATTATGAAGTTGTTAGTTTGTTGTTATGAACAGCTAAGAGCGTTATGAGAAATTATGAAAGATATGAATTGTTATGTAAAAGTTATTAGAATAAAGATTGAAAGACATCTTATATAGTTTCTGAAAAACCAACTACGAAATCGATTTCCCAATCGATTTTGTAAAGTTATAAAAGGTGCTAAATCGATTTGCCAATCGATTATCGCGATCTTGGTTTTCTTTAATCTTGAAACTATACAAGCTAATCGATTTACCAATCGATTCTTTAAAACAACACTTTTCAGCAGAACATGTCCAGACCTGTATAAATCGATTGCCTAATCGATTTCTGGGAAACTGTTTTAATAAAACTAATTTCAATCGATTACTCAATCGATTTGCCAAATCTCAGAGTCGATGTATAAAACCACACACAGAATCGATTTGGTCACAATCTCAGAGTTCACTGTGTTTTCAAAAAGTTTATTTCAATCGATTTTCCAATCGATTGTGTTCAAAACAGTGGCTCAGCTATTTCATATCAATCGACTTGTCAATCGATGTGGTGTCATGTTCCTGAAAAGTTTTTACCTGGTGTTTAGTTCAATCGATTTGCCAATCGATTGCAACCAAACTTTATCAAAATAAAAGTGTTAACAATTGATTGTCCAATCGATTGTATTTGTCACAGGTGAGGTCATTTTTCAAATGATACTTTGTCAATCGATTTGCCAATCGATTCCCTCAGCACTGGAGTGCCACTGTGACTCATCCAATCGATTTACCAATCGATGTGTTACCATCAGGTTTGATTTGTGAAATGTTCAATCGATTTACCAATCGATTACTCTCCAAATCAGAGTGCTACTGACTTGTGCAGTTTTCATTTTTAATTAAGCTAATCGATTGCCTAATCGATTGCACATTCACAAACACTTAAGATTTCCTTACACCCTTGTTATGAAATCGATTTCCCAATCGATTTACATATTCAGAATTCAACTTTTGTTGATTTCTTGTGTTCCAAGCAATTTGATCCAAGTGTGTAGGGTTTGATTATGGTTCCTGAAATCTTGCTCAATTCAAATATTAGATTTATCATGCATTGTATGAACATTGTTGAATTATTAATTATGTCAAAATTAGGAATCAAAGGATCAAAATCCAACAATCTCCCCCTTTTTGGCATAATTGACAATTCAACCAAATTGTAACTTGAGCAGTTTCAGACATTCATTTAATACCATCATAAAATTATTGATGATCAGATCAGAGCATGTAGAACATGTATCAGAACATATCAGATCAGATCATATTAATACAACATACATTAATACAACATACATTAACAGAAAAAAAATCAAAACAATATAAGCATAAGCAGTTCATCAAGTTATAATTGTTCTCCCCCTTTGTCACTAAAGACAAAAAGGCAGAAAATTAATTCCTCCCCCTATGTTACAGAACATAAGCATTGGGTTTGAAACCATTTAACTTGTGTATCAGAGTAAAAA
>NW_027339431.1:2876133-2881571 GCF_000331145.2 Cicer arietinum | reverse complement strand
TTGGAAATTTCCTTCCTTTCTTTTTCTTTCCTTTGTTTTTCCTTTCTTCCTTTTTCCTTCCTTCCTTTATATACTATTTTCTTTTCCTTTTCCTTCCTTCTAGTTTTCCTTTCTTTTTCCCTCCAAGCAAACATATATATATAAAATAAATATAACTTAACAAATATCTCAAAATCTAGATATTTATTAAATTACCTTTTCACCCGAAACGCCTTAAATTAACCGTAAAGTATTTTCCGCAGTTAAATTCAATTTATTTATCGACGAGAAATTCTAATTGGCATCGAAATATCTTTTTGATTATAAAACTCCAAAATATTATTAACTTTGGCTTAAAAGCCTCCGAGCCAAAATCCAAAATATACCAAAAATACATAAAAGGGTACTTTAAAATTATGGGTCTTACATTACTCCCCCCCTAAAATTAGTTTCGTCCTCGAAACTATGCATCGATAAATAACTCTGGGTGTTGTTCCCTCATCTTGCTCTCCAGTTCCCAAGTCGCATCTCCAGTAATTGGGTTCCAGATCACCTTGACCAACGAAACATCCTTGGTCCTCAACCGCTTAATCTTCCTGTCATCAATTCTCACGGGTGGTACTTCGAACGACAGGTTATCCTTTAGCTGGATTGTGTCTGGTTCGATCACGTGAGATGGATCTGCGAGATATTTCCTCAACTGCGACACATGAAACACGTCATGGATATTGGACAGTATCGGAGGTAATGCAATCCGATAAGCAACCGGCCCAATTCGTGCAGAAATCTGATATGGTCCAATGAATTTCGGAGTCAACTTCTTCGATTTCAAGGCTCTACCTACTCCAGTAGTAGGTGTGACTCTCAGAAATACATGGTCACCCTGTTCGAATTCCAAAAGTCTGCGACGCTTGTCCGCGTAACTCTTCTGGCGATCTTGTGAAGTCTTCATTTTCTCCTTGATCTTCCTTACTTTAGCTGTGGTCTGTTGCACCATCTCTGGTCCGACAATCATATTCTCACCGTCTTTATACCAACACAAGGGCGTTTGACACTTGCGCCCATATAAAGCCTCATATGGTGCCATTCCAATACTTGCGTGGAAACTATTGTTGTAAGTGAACTCAATCAACGGAAGTACATCATCCCAACTTCCTCTATCATCTAAAACACATGCTCTCAACAGATCTTCCAAGGACTGATTTGTCCTTTCAGTCTGTCCGTCCGTTTGTGGATGGTAAGCTGAACTCAATCGTAGCTTCGTTCCCAACGCTTCGTGCAATGCTCCCCAAAAATGCGATGTGAACTTCGGATCACGGTCTGATACAATGCTCGATGGTACCCCGTGTAACCTCACAATTTCAGCAATGTAGATCTCCGTTAGCTGATCTACCTTATAGGTGGTCCTTACCGGCAAAAAGTGAGCAGATTTAGTTAGTCGATCCACTATCACCCATATGGAATCATTCTTTCTCCTTGTCTTTGGTAATCCGGTTATAAAATCCATGGAAATGCTGTCCCACTTCCATTCAGGTATATCTAAAGGTTGCAACATTCCAGCAGGTCGCTGATGTTCCACCTTCGCTTTCTGACAAGTTAGACAAGTGGATACATATTCCGCCACATGTTTCTTCATTCCTGGCCACCAATAATTCTGCCTCAAATCCTGATACATCTTTGTTGCTCCAGGATGAATACTCAGCTTACTCTTATGCGCCTCTTCTAAAATCGTTTTCCGCATATCTGTAATTTCTGGTACACAAATCCTACCATTACACCGCAAAACATTATCAGCCCCAATCTTGAACTCAGTCGTCTTCCCTTGTACTATTAGATTCCTCTTCTCTTGAATTAAGACGTCATCCTGAGAATTCGCAATGTCTTCAAGTAATCCACTCGAGATCTTAATCATTCCGAATTTCAAAATTCCCGGTGCAAACTCTACGTTCAAGTGCAAGTCTCTAAAAGCTTCCCACAACTCTTGTTGTCTAGCCATAATTAGTGAAGACACCGATACACTTCTTCTGCTCAACGCATCCGCCACTACATTGGCCTTCCCAGGGTGGTACTGCAGTGTGAAATCAAAATCCTTGAGAGTCTCCATCCATCGTCTCTGGCGCATGTTCAACTCCTTCTGATCAAACAAATATTTCAAGCTCTTATGGTCGCTGAACACGGTGAACGTGCACCCATATAAATAATGCCTCCAGATCTTTAATGCAAAAACAACCGCGGCAAGCTCCAAATCATGAGTAGGATAGTTCCTTTCGTGAATCTTCAATTGTCTCGAGGCATAAGCCACAGCTTTCTTGTGTTGCATCAGAACACATCCTAACCCCTGGTGGGATGCATCACAATAAACTTCATAGGGTTCTTCTGATTGCGGTAATACCAATACAGGTGAGGTCGTCAATTTCCTCTTCAGTAACTGGAAGTTTTCTTCACACTTCTCCGTCCATGCGAACGGTTGATCTTTTCTGGTAAGTTGTGTCAGTGGAGCCACAATCTTAGCAAAACCTTCGATAAACCTCCTGTAGTACCCTGCCAGTCCCACAAAACTTCGTATGTCAGTGACAGTCTGAGGCTGTTTCCAAGCAAGAACCGCCTCAATCTTAGCCGGATCTACAGCGATTCCTTCCTTGGTTATCACATGTCCCAAGAAATTCACTTTCTCTAGCCAAAATTCACACTTCGACAGATTGGCATACAATCGCTTCTCGCGTAAAATCTCAAGAACTTGTCGCAAATGTTCTCCATGCTCTTCTTCGGTCCTTGAATAAATCAATATATCATCAATGAATACCACCACGAATTTATCAAGGAACGAATTAAAGATCCTGTTCATGTAGTCCATGAAAATTGCCGGTGCATTGGTAACTCCGAACGGCATAACCAGGTATTCATAATGTCCGTAGCGGGTTCTGAAAGCTGTTTTCTGAATGTCTCCTTCCCTTACTCGGATCTGATGGTAACCCGACTTCAAGTCAATCTTCGAAAATATCGCGGCCCCTCTCAATTGATCCATCAAATCATCGATTCGTGGCAAAGGATAACGATTCTTGATAGTTGCCTTGTTGAGCTGTCTATAATCCACACATAGGCGCGAGCTTCCGTCCTTCTTCTTAACTAGCAAAACTGGAGCACCCCATGGTGATACACTTGGTCTGATGAATTTCTTCTCCAACAAGTCTTCAATTTGGCCTTTGAGCTCATTTAATTCCAATGGCGACATTCGATAAGGTGCCATTGAAATGGGTCCCGTTCCTGGGTGCAAATCAATGAAGAATTCCACTTCTCTTACCGGTGGCAATCCTGGAATTTCCGTTGGAAATACATCCCGATACTCGTTGACAAGTATCACATCTTCTATTTCCACATTTATCTTTGCCTCTACATTTGCTAGAGACAAAAACTCATGAGTCCCTTCACTTAGCGACACTCGGAGTTTGTTAGCAGCTAAATACTTAACAACTCCTGGTTCGGGGAAAAGAACCAATTTCCGAGCACAATCCAAGATCACATAGTGATAAGACATCCAATCCATACCGAGGATGACCTCGAGTGATTGTAGCGGTAAACAAATTAGATTAACCAAGAAATCCCTATTCTGAATAGTCATTCGACAATGTAAACATGCTGAATTTACGGTTAAGGTCTTAGCAGGCGTGGAAACAACCAAATCAAAAGGTAAAGCAGACACAGATAACTTCAAGCGATTCACACAGTCCATAGCAATGAAGGAATGGGTTGCCCCCGAATCAAAGAGTGCAGTTAGAGTGTTACCTGCAATCTCACAATCACGCTGAATCAGATTACCAGATGGATTTCCCTCTTCAGCATTCACACAATAAATGCGTCCTCTAGCAGTAGGACGGGTAGCCCTAGCTACATTCACCACTGGTTCCACCTTTGGAGCCGTGCACTCCCTTGCCATGTGCCCCGACTTCTGACAATTGTGACAGATGGGGATGTTAGTGGTACAAGCACTAGCATAGTGTCCTTCTTTCCCACATCGGAAACATCGAAGCACTTGCCCCATTTGCCTTCCGAAATTCTGGTTCCCTGGGCGACTCGGTCCACCGTTGTTATTCTGGGGGCGATTATAAGGTTTAGCCACTTGTTTTCCCCTATTCTGATAAGTCGCCCGACTAGGGCCTCCCGAATTAAAATTCCCTACTCGGCTAGCCCTCTTGTTTTTCATATCTTCCACTTCTCTACATTTCTCTACCAGCGCTTGGAAACGTTGAATTCCCAAGGGTAAGACGGAGTCTTGAATCTCATACTTCAGTCCGTCTTGGAAACGATGACACATGAACGGTTCATCAATTTCTTCACGGAAGAACCTGAAATGCCTCGATAGCGATTCAAATTTCGCAGCATACTCGCCCACAGTCATGCTCCCCTGGTGAAGTTTCAGAAAGTCGTCACCCAATTTAGTCCTGGTACTCATCGGGAAGTATTTGTCTAAAAACTTTCTTTTGAACGATTCCCAGTTCACCTCCTCGTGGGCTGCTCCCATCAATAACCTTGCACTCCTCCACCAGTACTCAGCATCCCCCAACAGCATATAAGTGGCATAGCTGACCTTCACTCCCGCCTGACACTTTATCATATCAAAGATTTTCTCCACTTCTTGGATCCATTGATCCGCCTTCTCTGAACCCTCATCCCCCTTGAACTTAGGAGGATTGTAACGACGGAAGTCTTCCAACCCTCTTGATTCTGCAGCACGGATCTCTCTTCCCCTCTTTTCAAGGTCCCGTTGAGTCTTGGCAGCGGTCTGTGCAGCGACAGAAGCAGCCATGTTGTTCATAGCCTCCGCCATTTGATCATTCCTATTAGCGTTGTCTCTCGGAGCGTCATTCCTTCTTGGCGGCATGGTTTCCTATAAAACCATCATCAAGTAGAGTCTTAACACTACTTCAAATAAATCCAAACTAACGTCCGACTAACAACACATAATTATATTGGACTTGACAACTCAAGTCACCTAAACCGACACATGATCAGATAACAACTCCTAACTTATACGTCGACTCCAATAGTTGTGTTTGTGTCATTGGATGAACATTTAGATCATTTTCGTCCTCTCTAGATTTGTTCTAGTCCAATTAGGGTTTTTGTAACACCCCGTTTTTCAAAGCGAGGGTATATTTTTTTTTTTTCAAAAGGAATTAAAGAACGAACAAAGAATTAAATCAGGAAATGCCTTTGGATAAATAATTGAGTCATTATAATTTACAAGCAGCGGAAAAGTTTCTCCAATTACAAATCCAAAACATTTACACAACATCAAATGGTACATGGAACCCATCCAAAGATGATGTCAAACTGATAATATTAGTAAAAGTACAGTTTTCCAAACTAAAAATACTTCCAACCAAAAAGAAGGACCTCTAGTCCCTATACACCATCCTAATCTGATCATCCTGCCAAAAAGCTATACACCCTGAGTAATC
>NW_027339431.1:2875360-2875633 GCF_000331145.2 Cicer arietinum | reverse complement strand
CAATGACACAAATGAACTTATTGGATGCACAAGATTGGTAAAAAACCGTAATTGGACAACAATTAGCCAATGAAGGACGAAAATGACCTAAATGATCATTCAACGACACAAACACACCTATTGTATGCACAAGATTGGTTAAAAACCACAGTTGGACAAGAATAAGCCAAGGGAGGACGAAAATGACCTAATTGTTCATCCAATGACACAAACACACCTATTGGATGCACAAGATTGGTTAAAAACCCTAATTGGACAAGAATAAGCCAAGGA
>NW_027339431.1:2874728-2875303 GCF_000331145.2 Cicer arietinum | reverse complement strand
AGAATAAACCTAGGGAGGACAAAAATGACCTAAATGTTCATCCAATGACACAAATGAACTTATTGGATGCACAAGATTGGTTTAAAACCCTAATTGGACAAGAATAACCCAAGGAAGGACGAAAATGACCTAGGTATTCATCCAATGACACAAACACACCTATTGGATGCCCAAGATTTGTTAAAAATCTTAATTGGACAAGAATAAGCAAACGATAATTGGACAAGAATAAGCCAAGGGAGGATGAAAATGACCTAAATGTTCATCTAATGACACAAACACACCTATTGGATGCACAAGATTGGTTTAAAACCATAGTTGGACTAGAATAAGTCTAGGGAGGAGGAAAATGACCTAGATGTTCATCCAATGGCACAAACACACCTATTTGATGCACAAGATTGGTTAAAAACCCTAATTGGACAAGAATAACCAAAGGGACGACGAAAATTACCTAAATGTTCAGCTAATGACACAAAGACACCTATTGGATGTACAAGATTGGTTAAAAACCTTAATTGGACAAGAATAAACCTAGGGAGGACGAAAATGACCTAAATGATCATCCAATGACA
>NW_027339431.1:2873837-2874228 GCF_000331145.2 Cicer arietinum | reverse complement strand
CCTCCCTAGATTTGTTCTAGTCCAATTATGGTTTTTAACCAATCTTGTGCGTCCAATAGGTGTTTTTGTGACATTGGATGAACATTGAGGTCATTTTCGTCCTCCCAATGTTTGTTTTAGTCCAATTAGGATTTTTAACCAATCTTGTGCATCCAATAGGTGTGTTTGTGTCATTGGATAAACATTTAGGTCATTTTCGTCCTTCCTAGACGTATTCTTGTCCAACTAGGGTTTTTAACCAATCTTCTGCATCTAATAGGTGTGTTTGTGTCATTGGATGAACATTTAGGTCATTTTCGTATTCCCTATGTTTATTCTAGTCCAATTAGGGTTTTTAACCAATCTTGTGCATCCAATAGGTGTGTTTGTGTCATTGGATGAACATTTAGGT
>NW_027339431.1:2853956-2854928 GCF_000331145.2 Cicer arietinum | reverse complement strand
TCCAACTAGGGTTTTTAACAAATCTTGTGCATCCAATAGGTGTGTTTGTGTCGTTGGATGAACATTTAGGTTATTTTCGTCCTCCCTAGGTATGTTCTAGTCCAATTTGGGTTTTTAGTCAATCTTGTGCATCCAATAGGTGTGTTTGTATCATTGGATTAACATTTAGGCCATTTTCGTTCTACCTAGACATATTATTGTCCAACTAGGTTTTTTAACCGATCTTGTGC
This sequence comes from Cicer arietinum, assembly GCF_000331145.2. NCBI lineage: Eukaryota > Viridiplantae > Streptophyta > Magnoliopsida > Fabales > Fabaceae > Cicer > Cicer arietinum. Next base: position 2,854,698 of record NW_027339431.1, on the reverse strand, counting down.
ATCTAATAGGTGCGTTTGTGTCAATGGATGAACAAGTAGGGTTTTTAACCAATCTTGTGCATCCAATAGGTGTGCTTGTTGTGTCATTGGATGAATATTTAGGTCATTTTCGTCCTACCTAGACTTATTCTTGTCCAACTACGGTTTTTAACCAATCTTGTGCATCCAATAAGTTCATTTGTGTCATTGGATGAATATTTAGGTCATTTTCGTCCTCCCTAGATTTGTTCTAGTCCAATTATGGTTTTCAACCAATTTTGTGCATCCAATAGGTGTTTTTGTGACATTGGATGAACATTGAAGTCATTTTCGTCCTCCCTATGTTTATTTTAGTCCAATTAGGATTTTTAACCAATCTTGTGCATCCAATAGGTTTGTTTGTGTCATTGGATAAACATTTAGGTTATTTTCGTCCTTCCTAGACGTATTCTTGTCCAACTAGGGTTTTTAACCAATCTTGTGCATCTAATATGTGTGTTTGTGTCATTGGATGAACATTTAGGTCATTTTCGTCCTACCTATGTTTATTCTAGTCCAATTAGGGGTTTTAACCAATCTTGTGCATCCAATAGGTGTGTTTGTGTCATTGGATGAACATTTAGGTCATTTTCGTCCTTCCTAGGCTTATTCTTGTCCAACTAGGGTTTTTAACCAATCTTATGCATCTGATAGGTGTGTATGTGTCATTGGATGAACATTTAGGTCATTTTCGTTCTCCCTATTTTTATTCTAGTCTAATTAG
>NW_027339431.1:2852832-2853456 GCF_000331145.2 Cicer arietinum | reverse complement strand
CAATAGGTGTGTTTGTGTCATTGGATGAACATTTAGGTCGTTTTCTTCCTACCTAGACTTATTCTTGTCCAACTACGGTTTTTAACCAATCTTGTCCATCTAATAAGTTCATTTGTGTCATTGGATGAATATTTAGGTCATTTTCGTCCTCCCTAGGTTTGTTCTAGTCCAATTATGGTTTTTAACTAATCTTGTGCATCCAATAGGTCTTTTTGTGACATTGGATGAACATTGAGGTCATTTTCGTCCTCCCTATGTTTATTCTAGTCCAATTAGGGTTTTTAACCAATCTTGTGCATCCAATAGGTGTGTTTGTGTCATTGGATGAACATTTAGGTCATTTTCGTCCTCCCTAGGTATGTTCTAGTCCAATTAGGGTTTTTAGCCAATCTTGTGTATCCAATAGGTGTGTTTGTATCATTGGATTAACATTTAGGTCATTTTCGTCCTACCTAGACTTATTCTTTTCCAACTAGGGTTTTTAACTGATCTTGTGCATCTAATAGGTGTGTTTGTGTCATTGGATGAACAATTAGGTCATTTTCGTCCTTCCTAGACTTATTCTTGTCCAACTAGGGTTTTTAACCGATCTTGTGCATCTAATAGGTGTGTTTGTGTCATTGG
>NW_027339431.1:2833148-2834463 GCF_000331145.2 Cicer arietinum | reverse complement strand
GGTTCCCCAAGGAAGAAACGACATGACTGAAGCAATCCAAGCCATGAATGCTATGGCCGCAGCAATGGCCCAACAAGCTGCGATCCAGGCTCAACGAGATGCACAGAGGGATCAGAGGGATGAAGCAGCCAGTGCAGCAAGAGCATTGAATGAATTTCGTCGACAAGATCCGCCTAAATTCAAAGGGGAACATGACCCCGACAAGGCTGATCTTTGGCTGCAAGAAATCGAGAAGATCTTCGAGATCTTACACTGCTCTGACAATGCGAAAGTAGAGTATGCAACCTATTTGATGATTGGTGAAGCTGAATACTGGTGGCGAGGTGCGAAGAAAATGATGGAGACAAATCATGAAGAGCTAACCTGGGAGGCTTTCAAGAATAAGTTCCTAGAAAAATACTTCCCGAAAAGTGCTAGGGCTGAGAAGGAGGCCCAATTTCTGAAGTTGTATCAAGGGAATCTCACGATAGCGGAATATGCGGCAAAGTTCGAGTCCCTAGCAAAGCACTTCCGCTATTTCCTAAATCAGATAGATGAAGAATACATGTGCGAGAGGTTTGAAAGTGGGCTTAGGTATGAAATTAAGGAGTTAGTGGGGCCCTTGGAGATACGCCAATATCAAGTACTAGTGGAGAAATGCAAGAAAGTGGAGCAGATGAAACAGAGCCGTCTGAATAGGGGTGTTGTAGGTGGACCCATCAGACCTCAGGTAGAGATTTAAATCCATCCATATCATTAGAGTCATAAGTTTGGCCTCTAAATGTGAATATCTACCTCTAAATGTTAATATTTGAAAACAGGGGCATAACGACCAACATAATAGGGGCAAGCAGCATCAACAATACAAGCCATATGCCCGACCACTGGGGAATGCTAGAGATCAACCTCGACCTCAAAACGGGGAAGGTCAAGGGCCAAAAGTTCCAAGTCAGAACCAGGCGTACCCTGTTAAGTGTTTTCGCTGCAACAGAGAGGGACACAAGATGTCTGAGTGTCCAATCAGACCAAGGGTTTGTTACATTTGTCAGAAACCAGACCATTTTGCAAATGAATGCCCTGAACGGAAGGACGATAGAGCTGTCAACCGCAACAATATCAACGAAAATGTTGTACGCCCCACTGCCAAGGGACGTGTCTACCACATCAATGGAGAGGAAACTCCGTCTTCCTCTGAACTTATCCAAGGTGAGTGTTTAATTGCTGGAAAATCACTTAACGTAATTTATGATTCGGGGGCAACACACTCATTCACTTCATTGGATTGGGTGGATTCGCTCCAACTTACTGTTACTACTTTGCCGTTTGATTTGGTGGT
>NW_027339431.1:2818238-2832648 GCF_000331145.2 Cicer arietinum | reverse complement strand
TCTTCTCTAGGCTTATTCTAGTCCAATTAGGGTTTTTAACCAATCATGTACATCCAATACTTGTGTTTGTGTCATCGGATGAACATTTATGTCATTTTCGCCCTTCCATGGTTTATTCTTGTCCAATTAGGGGTTTTAACGAATCTTGTGCATCCAATAGGTGTGTTTGTGTCATTGGATTCACATTTAGGTCATTTTCTTCCTCCAAAGGCTTATTCTAGCTTTATAAGGGATTTTAACCAATCTTGTGCATCGAATAGGTGTGTTGTTTCGATGGATTCACATTTAGGTCATATTCGTCCTCCCTTGGCTTATTCTAGTTCAATTAGGGTTTTTAACCAATCTTGTGCATCCAATAGGTGTGTTTGTGTCATTGGATTCACATTTAGGTCATTTGCGTCCTCCCTTGGGTTATTCTTGTGTAATTAGGGTTTTTAACCAATATTGTGCACCCAATAGGTGTGTTTGTGTCATTGGATTCACATTTAGGTCATTTTCGTCCTCGCTTGGCTTATTCTAGTCCAATTACGGTTTTTAACCAATATTGTGCAACCAATAGGTGTGTTTGTGTCATTGGATGAACATTTAGGTAATTTTCGTCCTACCTAGGCTTATTGTTGTCCAATTAAGATTTTTAACCAATCTTGTGCATCCAATAGGTGTATTTGTGTCAATGGATTCACATTTAGGTCATTTTCGTTCTCCCTAGGCTTATTCTAGTCCAATTAGGGTTTTTAACAAATCTTTTGCATCTAATACGTGTGTTTGTGTAATAGGTGTGTTTGTGTCATTGGATTCACCTTTAGGTCATTCTCGTCCTCCTTAGGCTTATTCTTGTCCAATTAGGGTTTTTAACCAATCTTATGCATCCAATAGGTGTGTTTGTGTCCATGGATGAACATTTATGTCATTTTCGTCCTTCCTAGGGTTATTCTTGTCCAATTAGGGTTTTTGACCAATATTGTGCATCCAATAGGTGTGTTTGTGTCATTGGATTCACCTTTAGGTCATTCTCGTCCTCCTTAGGCTTATTCTTGTCCAATTAAGGTTTTAACGAATCTTGTGCATCCAATAGGGGTGTTTGTGTCATTGGAATGGATTCACATTTAGGTCCTTTTTGTCGTCCCTAGGCGTATTCTAGTCCAATGAGGGTTTTTAACCAATCTTGTGCATCGAATAGGTGTGTTGTTTCGATGGATTCACATTTAGGTCCTTTTTGTCGTCCCTAGGCGTATTCTAGTCCAATGAGGGTTTTTAACCAATCTTGTGCATCGAATAGGTGTGTTGTTTCGATGGATTCACATTTAGGTCCTTTTTGTCGTCCCTAGGCGTATTCTAGTCCAATGAGGGTTTTTAACCAATCTTGTGCATCGAATAGGTGTGTTGTTTCGATGGATTCACATTTAGGTCCTTTTTGTCGTCCCTAGGCGTATTCTAGTCCAATGAGGGTTTTTAACCAATCTTGTGCATCGAATAGGTGTGTTGTTTCGATGGATTCACATTTAGGTCCTTTTTGTCGTCCCTAGGCGTATTCTAGTCCAATGAGGGTTTTTAACCAATCTTGTGCATCGAATAGGTGTGTTGTTTCGATGGATTCACATTTAGGTCCTTTTTGTCGTCCCTAGGCGTATTCTAGTCCAATGAGGGTTTTTAACCAATCTTGTGCATCGAATAGGTGTGTTGTTTCGATGGATTCACATTTAGGTCCTTTTTGTCGTCCCTAGGCGTATTCTAGTCCAATGAGGGTTTTTAACCAATCTTGTGCATCGAATAGGTGTGTTGTTTCGATGGATTCACATTTAGGTCCTTTTTGTCGTCCCTAGGCGTATTCTAGTCCAATGAGGGTTTTTAACCAATCTTGTGCATCGAATAGGTGTGTTGTTTCGATGGATTCACATTTAGGTCCTTTTTGTCGTCCCTAGGCGTATTCTAGTCCAATGAGGGTTTTTAACCAATCTTGTGCATCGAATAGGTGTGTTGTTTCGATGGATTCACATTTAGGTCCTTTTTGTCGTCCCTAGGCGTATTCTAGTCCAATGAGGGTTTTTAACCAATCTTGTGCATCGAATAGGTGTGTTGTTTCGATGGATTCACATTTAGGTCCTTTTTGTCGTCCCTAGGCGTATTCTAGTCCAATGAGGGTTTTTAACCAATCTTGTGCATCGAATAGGTGTGTTGTTTCGATGGATTCACATTTAGGTCCTTTTTGTCGTCCCTAGGCGTATTCTAGTCCAATGAGGGTTTTTAACCAATCTTGTGCATCGAATAGGTGTGTTGTTTCGATGGATTCACATTTAGGTCCTTTTTGTCGTCCCTAGGCGTATTCTAGTCCAATGAGGGTTTTTAACCAATCTTGTGCATCGAATAGGTGTGTTGTTTCGATGGATTCACATTTAGGTCCTTTTTGTCGTCCCTAGGCGTATTCTAGTCCAATGAGGGTTTTTAACCAATCTTGTGCATCGAATAGGTGTGTTGTTTCGATGGATTCACATTTAGGTCCTTTTTGTCGTCCCTAGGCGTATTCTAGTCCAATGAGGGTTTTTAACCAATCTTGTGCATCGAATAGGTGTGTTGTTTCGATGGATTCACATTTAGGTCCTTTTTGTCGTCCCTAGGCGTATTCTAGTCCAATGAGGGTTTTTAACCAATCTTGTGCATCGAATAGGTGTGTTGTTTCGATGGATTCACATTTAGGTCCTTTTTGTCGTCCCTAGGCGTATTCTAGTCCAATGAGGGTTTTTAACCAATCTTGTGCATCGAATAGGTGTGTTGTTTCGATGGATTCACATTTAGGTCCTTTTTGTCGTCCCTAGGCGTATTCTAGTCCAATGAGGGTTTTTAACCAATCTTGTGCATCGAATAGGTGTGTTGTTTCGATGGATTCACATTTAGGTCCTTTTTGTCGTCCCTAGGCGTATTCTAGTCCAATGAGGGTTTTTAACCAATCTTGTGCATCGAATAGGTGTGTTGTTTCGATGGATTCACATTTAGGTCCTTTTTGTCGTCCCTAGGCGTATTCTAGTCCAATGAGGGTTTTTAACCAATCTTGTGCATCGAATAGGTGTGTTGTTTCGATGGATTCACATTTAGGTCCTTTTTGTCGTCCCTAGGCGTATTCTAGTCCAATGAGGGTTTTTAACCAATCTTGTGCATCGAATAGGTGTGTTGTTTCGATGGATTCACATTTAGGTCCTTTTTGTCGTCCCTAGGCGTATTCTAGTCCAATGAGGGTTTTTAACCAATCTTGTGCATCGAATAGGTGTGTTGTTTCGATGGATTCACATTTAGGTCCTTTTTGTCGTCCCTAGGCGTATTCTAGTCCAATGAGGGTTTTTAACCAATCTTGTGCATCGAATAGGTGTGTTGTTTCGATGGATTCACATTTAGGTCATTTTCGTCCTCCCTAGGCTTATTCTAGTCCAATTAAGGTTTTTAACAAATCTTTTGCATCCAATAGGTGTGTTTGTGTCGTTGGACGATCGTTTATGTAATTTTCGTCCTTCCTAGGCTTATTCTTGTCCAACTAGGGTTTTTAACCATACTTGTGCATCCAATAGGTGTGTTTGTGTCATTGTATTCACATTTAGGTCATTTTCGTCCTCCATAGACTTATTCTTGTCCAATTAGGGTTTTTAACCAATCTTTTGCATCCAATAGGTGTGTTTGTGTCCTTGGATGAACATTTATGTCATTTTCGTCCTTCCTAGGCTTATTCTAGTCCAATTAGAGTTTTTAACCAATCTTGTGCAACCAATAGGTGTGTTTGTGTCATTGGATGAACATTTATGTCATTTTCGTTCTTCCTTGACTTATTGTTGTCCAATTAGGATTTTTAACGAATCTTGTGCATCCAATAGGCGTGTTTGTGTCATTGGATGAGCATTTAGGTCATTTTCGTCCTCCCAAAGTTTATTGTAGTCCAATAAGGGTTTTTAACCAGTCTTGTGCATCCAATAGGTGCGTTTGTGTCATTGGATTCACATTTAGGTCATTTTCGTCCTCCCTAGGCTTATTCTTTTCCAATTAGGGTTTTTAACCAATCTTGTGCATCCAATAGATGTGTTTGTGTCATTGGATGAACATTTATGTCATTTTCGTCCTTCCTAGGCTTATTCTTGTCCAATTAGGGTTTTTAACCAATATTGTGCAACCAATAGGTTTGTTTGTGTCATTGGATGAACATTTACGTAATTTTCGTTCTCCCTAGGCTTATTTTTGTCCAACTAATGTTTTTAACCAATCTTGTGCATCCAATACGTGTGTTTATGTCAATGGATTCTCATTTAGGTCATTTTCGTTATCCCTAGAATATTCTAGTCCAAATAGGGGTTTTATCCAATCTTTTGCATCCAATAGGTGTGTTTGTGTCTTTGGATGAACATTTATGTCATTTTCTTCCTTCCTAGGCTTATTCTTGTCCAATTAGGGTTTTTAACCAATCTTGTGCAACCAATATGTGTGTTTGTGTCACTGGATGAACATTTATGACATTTTCGTCCTCCCAAAGTTTATTGTAGTCCAATTAGGGTTTTTATTGTCCAACTAATGTTTTTAACCAATCTTGTGCATCCAATACGTGTGTTTATGTCAATGGATTCTCATTTAGGTCATTTTCGTTATCCCTAGAATATTCTAGTCCAAATAGGGGTTTTATCCAATCTTTTGCATCCAATAGGTGTGTTTGTGTCTTTGGATGAACATTTATGTCATTTTCTTCCTTCCTAGGCTTATTCTTATCCAACTATGGTTTTTAACCATACTTGTGCATCCAATAGGTATGTTTGTGTCATTGGATGAACATTTAGGTCATTTTCGTCTTCCCTAGGCTTATTCTAGTCCAATTAATGTTTTTAACAAATCTTTTGGATCCAATAGGTGTGTTTGTGTCGTTGGACGAACGTTTATGTAATTTTCGTCCGTCCTAGGCATATTCTTGTCCAACTAGGGTTTTTAACCATACTTGTGCATCCAATAGGTATGTTTGTGTCATTGGATGAACATTTAGGTCATTTTCGTCTTCCCTAGGCTTATTCTAGTCCAATTAATGTTTTTAACAAATCTTTTGGATCCAATAGGTGTGTTTGTGTCGTTGGACGAACGTTTATGTAATTTTCGTCCGTCCTAGGCATATTCTTGTCCAACTAGGGTTTTTAACCATACTTGTGCATCCAATAGGTATGTTTGTGTCATTGGATGAACATTTAGGTCATTTTCGTTCTCCCTAGGCTTATTCTAGTCCAATTAAGGTTTTTAACAAATCTTTTGGATCCAATAGGTGTGTTTGTGTCGTTGGACGAACGTTTATGTAATTTTCGTCCTTCCTAGGCTTATTCTTGTCCAACTAGGGTTTTTAACCATACTTGTGCATCCAATAGGTGTGTTTGTGTCATTGGGTTAACATTTAGGTCATTTTCGTCCTTCCTACACTTATTCTAGTCCAATTAATATTTTTAACCAATCTTGTGCATCCAATAGGTGTGTTTGTGTCATTGGGTTAACATTTAGGTCATTTTCGTCCTTCCTACACTTATTCTAGTCCAATTAATATTTTTAACCAATCTTGTGCATCCAATAGGTGTGTTTGTGTCATTGGGTTAACATTTAGGTCATTTTCGTCCTTCCTACACTTATTCTAGTCCAATTAATATTTTTAACCAATCTTGTGCATCCAATAGGTGTGTTTGTGTCATTGGGTTAACATTTAGGTCATTTTCGTCCTTCCTACACTTATTCTAGTCCAATTAATATTTTTAACCAATCTTGTGCATCCAATAGGTGTGTTTGTGTCATTGGGTTAACATTTAGGTCATTTTCGTCCTTCCTACACTTATTCTAGTCCAATTAATATTTTTAACCAATCTTGTGCATCCAATAGGTGTGTTTGTGTCATTGGGTTAACATTTAGGTCATTTTCGTCCTTCCTACAGTTATTCTTGTCCAACCAGGATTTTTAACCAATCTTGTGCATCTAAATATTGTGTTTGTGTCATTGGATTCACATATAGGTCATTTTCTTCCTCCCAAGGCTTATTCTAGCTTTATAAGGATTTTTAACCAATCTTGTGCATCGAATAGGTGTGTTGTTTCGATGGATTCACATTTAGGTCATATTCGTCCTCCCTTGGCTTATTCTAGTTCAAGTAGGGTTTTTAACCAATCTTGTGCATCCAATCGGTGTGTTTGTGTCATTCGATTCACATTTAGGTCATTTGCGTCCTCCCTTGGCTTATTGTTGTCCAATTAGGGTTTTTAACCAATATTGTGCAACCAATAGGTATGTTTTTGTCATTGGATGAACATTTGCGTAATTTTCTTTCTCCATAGGCTTATTGTTGTCCAATTAAAGTTTTTAACCAATCTTCTGCATCCAATACGTGTGTTTATTTCAATGGATTCTCATTTAGGTCATTTTTGTTATCCCTAGGATTATTCTTGTCCAATTAGGTGTTTTAACCAATCTTTTGCATCCAGTAGGTCTGTTTATGTCTTTGGATGAACATTTATGTCATTTTCTTCCTTCCTAGACTTATTCTTGTCCAATTAGGGTTTTTAACCAATCTTGTGCATCCAATAGGTGTGTTTGTGACATTGGATTCACATTTAGGTCATTTTTGTCTTCCCTAGGCTTATTCTAGTCCAATTAGGGTTTTTAACCAATCATGTGCATCCAATACTTGTGTTTGTGTCATTGGATTCACATTTAGGTCATTTTCTTCCTCCCAAGATTTATTCTAGCTTTATAAGGGTTTTTAACCAATCTTGTGCATCAAATAGGTGTGTTGTTTCGATGGATTCACATTTAGGTCATATCCGTCCTCCGTTGGCTTATTCTAGTTCAATTAGGGTTTTTAACCAATCTTGTGCATCCAATAGGTGTGTTTGTGTCATTGTATTCACATTTAGGTCATTTTCGTCCTCCCTAGGCTTATTCTTGTCCAATTAGGGTTTTTAACCAATCTTTTGCGTCCAATAGGTGTGTTGTTTCGATGGATTCACATTTAGGTCATTTTCGTCCTCCCTTGGCTTTTTCTAGTTCAATTAGGGTTTTTAACCAATCTTTTGCATCCAATAGGTGTGTTTGTGTCTTTGGATGAACATTTATGTCATTTTCTTCCTTCCTAGGCTTATTCTTGTCCAATTAGGGTTTTTAACCAATCTTGTGCAACCAATATGTGTGTTTGTGTCATTGGATGAACATTTATGTCATTTTCGTCCTCCCAAAGTTTATTGTAGTCCAATTCGGGTTTTTGACCAATCTTGTGCATCCAATAGGTGTGTTTGTGTCATTGGATGAACATTTAGGTCATTTTCGTCCTCCCAAAGTTTATTGTAGTCCAATTAGGGTTTTTAACCAATCTTGTGCATCCAATAGGTGTGTTTGTTTCATTGGATTCACGTTTAGGTCATTTTCGTCTTCCCTAGGCTTATTCTAGTCCAATTAGGGTTTTTAACCAATCATGTGCATCCAATACGTGTGTTTGTGTCATTGGATGAACATTTATGTCATTTTCGTCCTTCCAAGGTTTATTCTTGTCCAATTAGGGTTTTTAACGAATCTTGTGCATCCAATAGGTGTGTTTGTGTCATTGGATTAACATTTAGGTCATTTTCGTCCTTCCTAGAGTTATTCTTGTCCAACAAGGATTTTTAACCAATCTTGTGCATCTAAATATTGTGTTTGTGTCCTTGGATTCACATTTAGGTCATTTTCTTCCTCCCAAAGCTTATTCTAGCTTTATAAGGATTTTTAACAAATCTTGTGCATCGAATAGGTGTGTTGTTTCGATGGATTCACATTTAGGTCATATTCGTCCTCCCTTGGCTTATTCTAGTTCAATTAGGGTTTTTTACCAATCTTGTGCATCCAATCGGTGTGTTTGTGTCATTGGATTCACATTTAGGTCATTTGCGTCCTCCCTTGGCTTATTCTTGTTTTTAACCAATCTTGTGCAACCAATATGTGTGTTTGTGTCACTGGATGAACATTTATGACATTTTCGTCCTCCCAAAGTTTATTGTAGTTCAATTAGGGTTTTTAACCAATCTTGTGCATCCAATAGGTGTGTTTGTGTCATTGGATTCACATTTAGGTCATTTTCGTCTTCCCTAGGCTAATTCTAGCCCAATTAGGGTTTTTAACCAATCATGTCCATCAAATACGTGTGTTTGTGTCATTGGATGAACATTTATGTCATTTTCGTCCTTCCAAGGTTTATTCTTGTCCAATTAAAGTTTTTAACCAATCTTGTGCATCCTATAGGTGTGTTTGTGTCATTGGATGAACAATTAGGTCATTTTCGTCCTCCCTTGGCTTATTCTAGGTCAATTAGGGTTTTTAGCCAATATTGTGCATCCAATAGGTGCGTTTGTGTCATTGGATTCACATCTAGGTCATTTTCGTCCTCCCTTGGCTTATTCTAGGTCAATTAGGGTTTTTAGCCAATATTGTGCATCCAATAGGTGCGTTTGTGTCATTGGATTCACATCTAGGTCATTTTCGTCCTCCCTTGGCTTATTCTAGGTCAATTAGGGTTTTTAGCCAATATTGTGCATCCAATAGGTGCGTTTGTGTCATTGGATTCACATCTAGGTCATTTTCGTCCTCCCTTGGCTTATTCTAGGTCAATTAGGGTTTTTAGCCAATATTGTGCATCCAATAGGTGCGTTTGTGTCATTGGATTCACATCTAGGTCATTTTCGTCCTCCCTTGGCTTATTCTAGGTCAATTAGGGTTTTTAGCCAATATTGTGCATCCAATAGGTGCGTTTGTGTCATTGGATTCACATCTAGGTCATTTTCGTCCTCCCTTGGCTTATTCTAGGTCAATTAGGGTTTTTAGCCAATATTGTGCATCCAATAGGTGCGTTTGTGTCATTGGATTCACATCTAGGTCATTTTCGTCCTCCCTTGGCTTATTCTAGGTCAATTAGGGTTTTTAGCCAATATTGTGCATCCAATAGGTGCGTTTGTGTCATTGGATTCACATCTAGGTCATTTTCGTCCTCCCTTGGCTTATTCTAGGTCAATTAGGGTTTTTAGCCAATATTGTGCATCCAATAGGTGCGTTTGTGTCATTGGATTCACATCTAGGTCATTTTCGTCCTCCCTTGGCTTATTCTAGGTCAATTAGGGTTTTTAGCCAATATTGTGCATCCAATAGGTGCGTTTGTGTCATTGGATTCACATCTAGGTCATTTTCGTCCTCCCTTGGCTTATTCTAGGTCAATTAGGGTTTTTAGCCAATATTGTGCATCCAATAGGTGCGTTTGTGTCATTGGATTCACATCTAGGTCATTTTCGTCCTCCCTTGGCTTATTCTAGGTCAATTAGGGTTTTTAGCCAATATTGTGCATCCAATAGGTGTGTTTGTGTCATTGGATTCACATTTAGGTCATTTTCGTCTTCCCTAGGCTTATTCTAGTCCAATTAAGGTTTTTAACAAATCTTTTGCATCCAATAGGTGTGTTTGTATCGTTGGACGAACGTTTATGTAATTTTCATCCTTCCTAGGTTTATTCTTGTCCAATTAGGGTTTTTAACCATTCTTGTGCATCCAATAGGTGTGTCTGTGTCATTGTATTCACATTTAGGTCATTTTCGTCCTCCCTTGGCTTATTCTAGTCCAATTAGGGTTTTTAACGAATCTTGTGCATCCATTACGTGTGTTTGTGTCATTCGATGAACATTTAGGTCATTTGCGTCCTCCCTTGGCTTATTCTAGTCCAATTAGGGTTTTTAACGAATCTTGTGCATCCATTACGTGTGTTTGTGTCATTCGATGAACATTTAGGTCATTTGCGTCCTCCCTTGGCTTATTCTAGTCCAATTAGGGTTTTTAACGAATCTTGTGCATCCAATAGGTGTGTTTGTTTCATTGGATTCACGTTTAGGTCATTTTCGTCTTCCCTAGGCTTATTCTACTCCAAATAGGGTTTTTAACCAATCATGTGCATCCAATACGTGTGTTTGTGTCATTGGATGAACATTTATGTCATTTTCGTCCTTCCAAGGTTTATTCTTGTCCAATTAGGGTTTTTAACGAATCTTGTGCATCCAATAGGTGTGTTTGCGTCATTGGATTAACATTTAGGTCATTTTCGTCCTTCCTAGAGTTATTCTTGTCCAACAAGGATTTTTAACCAATCTAGTGCATCTAAATATTGTGTTTGTGTCATTGGATTCACATTTAGGTCATTTTCTTCCTCCCAAGGCTTATTCTAGCATTATAAGGATTTTTAACCAATCTTGTGCATCGAATAGGTGTGTTGTTTCGATGGATTCACATTTAGGTCATAGTCGTCCTCCCTTGGCTTATTCTATTTCAATTAGGGTTTTTAACCAATCTTGTGCATCCAATCGGTGTGTTTGTGTCATTGGATTCACATTTAGGTCATTTGCGTCCTCCCTTGGCTTATTCTTGTCCAATTAGGGTTTTTAACCAATATTGTGCAACCAATAGGTATGTTTGTGTCATTGGATGAACATTTGCGTAATTTTCGTTCTCCCTAGGCTTATGCTTGTCCAATTAAAGTTTTTAACCAATCTTGTGCATCCAATACGTGTGTTTATTTCAATGGATTCACATTTAGGTTATTTTTGTCCTCCCTTGGCTTATTCTAGCTCAATTAGGGTTTTTAACCAATCTTGTGCATCCAATAGGTGTGTTTGTGTCATTGAATTCACATTTAGGTCATTTGCGTCCTCCCTTGGCCTATTCTTGTGCTATTAGGGTTGTTAACCAATATTGTGCAACCAATAGGTGTGTTTGTGTCATTGGATTCACATTTAGGTCATTTTCGTCCTCCCTTGGCTTATTGTAGTCCAATTAGGGTTTTTAACCAATATTGTGCAACCAATAGGTGTGTTTGTGTCATTCGATGAACATTTAGGTAATTTTCGTCCTACCTAGGCTTATTGTTGTCCAATTAAGGTTTTTAATCAATCTTGTGCATCCAATAGGTGTATTTGTGTCAATGGATTCAGATTTAGGTCATTTTCGTTCTCCCTAGGCTTATTCTAGTCCAATTAGGGTTTTTAACCAATCTTTTGCATCCAATAGGTGTGTTTGTGTCGTTGGACGAATGTTTATGTCATTTTCATCCTTCCTAGGCTTATTCTTGTCCAATTAGGGGTTTTAACCATACTTGTGCATCCAATAGGTGTGTTTGTGTCATTTCATTCACATTTAGCTCATTCTCGTCCTCCCTAGGCTTATTCTTGTCCAATTAGGGTTTTTAACCAATCTTTTGCATCCAATAGGTGTGTTTGTGTCGTCGAATGAACATTTATGTAATTTTCGTCCTTCCTAGGCTTATTCTTGTCCAATTAGGGTTTTTAACCAATCTTGTGCATCCATTACGTGTGTTTGTGTCATTGGATGAACATTTATGTCATTTTCGTCCTTCCTTCACTTATTCTTGTCCAATTAGGATTTTTAACCAGTCTTGTGCATCCAATAGGTGTGTTTATGTCATTGGATGAACATTTATGTAATTTTCGTTCTCCCTAGGCTTTAGGGTTTTTAACCAATCTTGTGCATCCAATAGGTGTGTTTCTGTCATTGGATTCACATTTAGGTTATTTTCGTCCTCCCTTGGCTTATTCTTGTCCCATTAGGGTTTGTAAGCAATATTGTGCAACCAATAGGTGTGTTTGTGTCATTGGATGAACATTTATGTAATTTTCGTTCTCCCTAGGCTTATTCATGTCCATTTAATGTTTTTAACCAATCTTGTGCATCTAATAGGTGTGTTTGTGTCAATGGATTCACATTTAGGTCATTTTCGTTCTCCCTAGGATTATTCTAGTCCAATTAGGGGTTTTAACCAATCTTTTGCATCCAATAGGTGTGTTTGTGTCATTGGATTCACATTTAGGTCAATTTCGTCCTCCCTAGGCTTATTCTAGTCCTGTTAGGGTTTTTAACCAATCTTGTGCATCCAATGCATTTGTTTGTCTCAGTGGATGAACATTTATGTCATTTTCGTCCTTCCAAGGATTATTCTTGTCCAATTAGGGTTTTTAACGAATCTTGTGCATCGAATAGGTGTGTTTCTGTCATTGGATTCACATTTAGGTCAATTTCGTCCTCCCTAGGCTTATTCTAGTCCTGTTAGGGTTTTTAACCAATCTTGTGCATCTAATTATTGTGTTTGTGTCATGCTTATTCTTGTCCAATTAGGGGTTTTAACCAATCTTTTGCATCCAATAGGTGTGTTTATGTCATTGGATGAACATTTAGGTCATTTTCGTCCGCCCTAGACTTATTCTTGTCCAATTAGGGTTTTTAACGAATCTTGTGCATCGAATAGGTGTGTTTGTGTCATTGGATTAACATTTAGGTCATTTTCATCTTTCTAGAGTTATTCTTGTCCAACTAGGGTTTTTAACCAATCTTGTGCATCTAATTATTGTGTTTGTGTCATCAGATTCACATTTAGGTCATTTTCGTTCTCCCCCATTTAATGTTTTTAACCAATCTTGTGCATCCAATAGGTGTGTTTCTGTCATTGGATTCACATTTAGGTCAATTTCGTCCTCCCTAGGCTTATTCTAGTCCTGTTAGGGTTTTTAACCAATCTTGTGCATCTAATTATTGTGTTTGTGTCATCAGATTCACATTTAGGTCATTTTCTTCCTCCCAAGGCTTATTCTAGCCTAATAAGTGTTTTAAATCAATCTTGTGCATCCAATAGGTGTGTTTGGGTTTTTAACTAATCATGTGCATCCAACAGGTGTGTCGTATCGTTGGATTCACATTTAGGTCATTTTCGCCCTCCCTTGGCTTATTCTAGTTCAATTAGGGTTTTTAACCAATCTTGTGCATCCAATAGGTGTGTTTGTGTCACTGTTCCTATTTAGGTCATTTACTTCCTCCCATGGCTTATTCTTGTCCAATTATGGTTTTTAACCAATATTGTGGAACCAATAGGTGTGTTTGTGTCATTGGATGAACATTTAGATCATTTACGTCCTCCCATGGCTTATTCTTGTCCAATTATGGTTTTTAACCAATATTGTGGAACCAATAGGTGTGTTTGTGTCATTGGATGAACATTTAGATCATTTACGTCCTCCCATGGCTTATTCTTGTCCAATTATGGTTTTTAACCAATATTGTGGAACCAATAGGTGTGTTTGTGTCATTGGATGAACATTTAGATCATTTACGTCCTCCCATGGCTTATTCTTGTCCAATTATGGTTTTTAACCAATATTGTGGAACCAATAGGTGTGTTTGTGTCATTGGATGAACATTTAGATCATTTACGTCCTCCCATGGCTTATTCTTGTCGAATTAGGGTTTTTAACCAATATTGTGCAAGCAATAGGTGTGTTTGTGTCATTGGATGAACATTTAGATCATTTACGTCCTCCCATGGCTTATTCTTGTCGAATTAGGGTTTTTAACCAATATTGTGCAAGCAATAGGTGTGTTTGTGTCGTTGGATGAACTTTTATGTCATTTTCATTCTCCCGAGACTTATTCTTGTCCAATAAGGGTGTTTCAAAAATCTTGTGCATCGAATAGGTGTGTTTCTGTCATTGGATTCACATTTAGGTCATTTTTGTCTTCCCTAGGCTTATTCTAGTCCAATTAGTGTTTTTAACCAATCTTGTGCATCCAATAGGTGTGTTTGTGTCATTGGTTCACATTTAGGTCATTTTCGTCCTTCCTTGATTTATTCTTGTCCAATTAGGATTTGTAACCAATCTTGTGCATCCAATAGGTGTGTTTATGTCATTGGATTCACATTTACGTTATTTTCGTTCTCCCTAGGCTTATTCTAGTCCAATTAGGGTTTTTAACCAATCTTGTGCATCCAATAGGTGTGTTTATGTCATTGGATTCACATTTACGTTATTTTCGTTCTCCCTAGGCTTATTCTAGTCCAATTAGGGTTTTTAACCAATCTTTTGCATCCAATAGGTGTGTTTGTGTCGTTGGACGAACGTTTATGTCATTTTCGTCCTTCGTAGGCTTATTCTTGTCCAATTAGGGTTTTTAACCAATCTTGTGCAACCAATAGGTGTGTTTGTGTCATTGGATGAACATTTATGTCCTTTTCGTCCTTCCTTGACTTATTCTTGTCCAATTAGGGTTTTTAACCAATCTTGTGTATCCAATAGGTGTGTTTGGGTCATTGGATGAACATTTAGGTCATTTTTGTCCTCTCAAAGTTTATTGTAGTCCAATTAGGGTTTTTAACCAATCATGTGCATCCAATACGTGTGTTTGTGTCATTGGATGAACATTTATGTCATTTTCGTCTTTCCTAGGTTTATTCTTGTCCAATTAGGGTTTTTAACGAATCTTGTGCATCCAATAGGGGTGTTTGTGTCATTGGATGAACATTTAGGTCATTTTCGTCCTTCCAAAGTTTATTCTAGTCCAATTAGGGTTTTTAAC
>NW_027339431.1:2811334-2818108 GCF_000331145.2 Cicer arietinum | reverse complement strand
GATTCACATTTAGGTCATTTTCTTCCTCCCAAGGCTTATTCTAGCCTAATAAGGGTTTTAAATCAATCTTGTGCATCCAATAGGTGTGTTTGGGTGTTTAACTAATCATGTGAATCCAACAGGTGTGTCGTATCGTTGGATTCACAGTTAGGTCATTTTCGTCCTTCCTTCGCTTATTCTAGTTCAATTAGGGTTTTTAACCAATCTTGTCCATCCAATAGGTGTGTTTGTGTCACTTTTCCCATTTAGGTCATTTACTTCCCCCCATGGCTTATTCTTGTCCAATTATGGTTTTTAACCAATATTGTGCAACCAATAGGTGTGTTTGTGTCTTTGGATGAACATTTATGTCATTCTCGTCCTTCCTAGGCTTATTCTTGTCCAATTAAAGTTTTTAACCAATCTTGTGCATCTAATTATTGTGTTTGTGTCATCGGATTCACATTTAGGTCATTTTCGTTCTCCCTAGGATTATTCTAGTCCAATTAGGGTTTTTAACGAATCTTGTGCATCGAATAGGTGTGTTTGTGTCATTGGAATTAGGGTTTTTAACCAATCTTGTGCATCTAATTATTGTGTTTGTGTCATCGGATTCACATTTAGGTCATTTTCGTTCTCCCTAGGATTATTCTAGTCCAATTAGGGTTTTTAACGAATCTTGTGCATCGAATAGGTGTGTTTGTGTCATTGGAATTAGGGTTTTTAACCAATCTTGTGCATCTAATTATTGTGTTTGTGTCATCGGATTCACATTTAGGTCATTTTCGTTCTCCCTAGGATTATTCTAGTCCAATTAGGGTTTTTAACGAATCTTGTGCATCGAATAGGTGTGTTTGTGTCATTGGAATTAGGGTTTTTAACCAATCTTGTGCATCTAATTATTGTGTTTGTGTCATCGGATTCACATTTAGGTCATTTTCGTTCTCCCTAGGATTATTCTAGTCCAATTAGGGTTTTTAACGAATCTTGTGCATCGAATAGGTGTGTTTGTGTCATTGGAATTAGGGTTTTTAACCAATCTTGTGCATCTAATTATTGTGTTTGTGTCATCGGATTCACATTTAGGTCATTTTCTTCCTCCCAAGGCTTATTCTAGCCTAATAAGGATTTTAAATCAATCTTGTGCATCCAATAGGTGTGTTTGGGTGTTTAACTAATCATGTGAATCCAACAGGTGTGTCGTATCGTTGGATTCACAGTTAGGTCATTTTCGTCCTTCCTTGGCTTATTCTAGTTCAATTAGGGTTTTTAACCAATCTTGTGCATCCAATAGGTGTGTTTGTGTCAATGGATTCACATTTAGGTCATTTTCGTTCTCCCTAGGATTATTCTAGTCCAATTAGGGTTTTTAACCAATCTTGTGCATCCAATAGGTGTGTTTGTGTCAATGGATTCACATTTAGGTCATTTTCGTTCTCCCTAGGATTATTCTAGTCCAATTAGGGTTTTTAACCAATCTTGTGCATCCAATAGGTGTGTTTGTGTCAATGGATTCACATTTAGGTCATTTTCGTTCTCCCTAGGATTATTCTAGTCCAATTAGGGTTTTTAACCAATCTTTTGCATCCAATAGGTGTGTTTGTGTCTTTGGATGAACATTTATGTCATTTTCGTCCTTCCTAGGCTTATTCTTGTCCAATTAGGGTTTGTAACCAATCTTGTGCAACCAATAGGTGTCTTTGTGTCATCGGATGAACATTTATGTCTTTTTCGTCCTTCCTTGACTTATTCTTGTCCAATTAGGGTTTTTAACCAATCTTGTGCATCCAATAGGTGTGTTTGTGTCATTGGATGAACATTTAGGTCATTTTTGTCCTCCCAAAGTTTATTGTAGTCCAATTAGGGTTTTTAACCAATCATGTGCATCCAATACGTGTGTTTGTGTCATTGGATGAACATTTATGTCATTTTCGTCCTTCCTAGGTTTATGTGCATCCAATAGGTGTGTTTGTGTCATTGGATGAACATTTAGGTCATTTTCTTCCTTCCAAAGTTTATTCTAGTCCAATTAGGGTTTTTAACCAATCTTGTGCATCCAATAGGTGTGATTGTGTCATTGGATTCACATTTAGGTCAATTTCGTCCTCCCTAGGCTTATTCTAGTCCTGTTAGGGTTTTTAACCAATCTTGTGCATCCAATACGTGTGTTTGTCTCAGTGGATGAAGATATATGTCATTTTCGTCCTTCCAAGGATTATTCTTGTCCAATTAGGGTTTTTAACGAATCTTGTGCATCCAATAGGTGTGTTTGTGTCATTGGATGAACATTTAGGTCATTTTCGTCCTTCCAAAGTTTATTCTAGTCCAATTAGGGTTTTTAACCAATCTTGTGCATCCAATAGGTGTGTTTGTGTCATTGGATGAACATTTAGGTCATTTTCGTCCTTCCAAAGTTTATTCTAGTCCAATTAGGGTTTTTAACCAATCTTGTGCATCCAATAGGTGTGTTTGTGTCATTGGATGAACATTTAGGTCATTTTCGTCCTTCCAAAGTTTATTCTAGTCCAATTAGGGTTTTTAACCAATCTTGTGCATCCAATAGGTGTGTTTGTGTCATTGGATTAACATTTAGGTCATTTTCGTCCTTCCTAGAGTTATTCTTGTCCAACTAGGGTTTTTAACCAATCTTGTGCATCTAATTATTGTGATTGTGTCATCGGATTCACATTTAAGTCATTTTCTTCCTCCCAAGGCTTATTCTAGCCTAATAAGGGTTTTAAATCAATCTTGTGCATCCAATAGGTGTGTTTGTGTCATTGGATTAACATTTAGGTCATTTTCGTCCTTCCTAGAGTTATTCTTGTCCAACTAGGGTTTTTAACCAATATTGTGGAACCAATAGGTGTGTTTGTTTCATTGGATGAACATTTAGGTCATTTACGTCCTCCCATGGCTTATTCTTGTCCAATTATGGTTTTTAACCAATATTGTGGAACCAATAGGTGTGTTTGTTTCATTGGATGAACATTTAGGTCATTTACGTCCTCCCATGGCTTATTCTTGTCGAATTAGGGTTTTTAACCAATATTGTGCAAGCAATAGGTGTGTTTGTGTCATTGGATGAACATTTTGGTCATTTTCGTCATTCCTAGAGTTATTCTTGTCCAACTAGCGTTTTTAACCAATCTTGTGCATCCAATAGGTGTGTTTGTGTCGTTGGATGAACTTTTATGTCATTTTCATTCTCCCGAGACTTATTCTTCTCCAATAAGGGTGTTTAAAAAATCTTGTGCATCGAATAGGTGCGTTTCTGTCATTGGATTCACATTTAGGTCATTTTGTCTTCCCTAGGCTTATTCTAGTCCAGTTAGTGTTTTTAACCAATCTTGTGCATCCAATAGGTGTGTTTGTGTCATTGGATTCACATTTAGGTCATTTTCGTCCTTCCTTGACTTATTCTTGTCCAATTAGGATTTGTAACCAATCTTTTGCATCCAATAGGTGTGTTTGTGTCATTGGATGAACATTTAGGTCATTTTCGTCCTCCCAAAGTTTATTGTAGTCCAGTTAGGGTTTTTAACCAATCTTGTGCATCCAATAGGTGTGTTTGTGTCATTGGATTCACATTTAGGTTATTTTTTTCCTCCTTTGGCTTATTCTAGTTCAATTAGGGTTTTTAACCAATCATGTGCTTCCAATAGGTTTGTTTGTGTCATTGGATTCACATTTAGGTCATTTGCGTCCTCCCTTGGCTTGTTCTTGTCCAATTAGGGTTTTTAACCAATATTGTGCAACCAATATGTGTGTTTGTGTCATTGGATGAACATTTATGTAATTTTCGTTCTCCCTAGGCTTATTCCTGTCCAATTAAAGTTTTTAACCAATCTTGTGCATCCAATAGGTGTGTTTGTGTCATTGGATGAACATTTAGGTCATTTTCGTTCTCCCTAGGATTATTCTAGTCCAATTAGGGTTATTAACCAATCTTTTGCATCCAATAGGTGTGTTTGAGTCTTTGGGTGAACATTTATGTCATTTTCGTCCTTTCTAGGCTTATTCTTGTCCAATTACGGTTTTTAACCAATCTTGTGCATCCCTTCCTAGGATTATTCTTGTCCAATTAGGGTTTTTAACGAATCTTGTGCATCCAATAGGTGTGTTTGAGTCTTTGGGTGAACATTTATGTCATTTTCGTCCTTTCTAGGCTTATTCTTGTCCAATTACGGTTTTTAACCAATCTTGTGCATCCCTTCCTAGGATTATTCTTGTCCAATTAGGGTTTTTAACGAATCTTGTGCATCCAATAGGTGTGTTTGAGTCTTTGGGTGAACATTTATGTCATTTTCGTCCTTTCTAGGCTTATTCTTGTCCAATTACGGTTTTTAACCAATCTTGTGCATCCAATAGGTGTGTTTGTGTCATTGGATGAACATTTAGGTCATTTTCGTCCTTCCAAAGTTTATTCTAGTCCAATTAGGGTTTTTAACCAATCTTGTGCATCCAATAGGAGTGATTGTGAAATTGGATTCACATTTAGGTAAATTTCGTCCTCCCTAGGCTTATTCTAGTCCTGTTAGGGTTTTTAACCAATCTTGTGCATCCAATGCATGTGTTTGTCTCAGTGGATGAACATTTATGTCATTTTCGTCCTTCCTAGGATTATTCTTGTCCAATTAGGGTTTTTAACGAATCTTGTGCATCGAATAGGTGTGTTTCTGTCATTGGATTAACATTTAGGTCATTTTCGTCATTCCTAGAGTTATTCTTGTCCAACTAGGGTTTTTAACCAATCTTGTGCATCTAATAGGTGTGTTTGTGTCATTGGATGAACATTTATGTCATTTTCGTCCTGCCTAGGTTGATTCTTGTCCAATTAGGGTTTTTAACGAATCTTGTGCATCCAATAGGTGTGTTTGGGTTTTTAACCAATCATGTGCATCCAATACGTGTGTTTGTGTCATTGGATGAACATTTATGTCATTTTCGTCCTGCCTAGGTTGATTCTTGTCCAATTAGGGTTTTTAACGAATCTTGTGCATCCAATAGGTGTGTTTGGGTTTTTAACCAATCATGTGCATCCAATACGTGTGTTTGTGTCATTGGATGAACATTTATGTAATTTTCGTTCTCCCTAGGCTTATTCTTGTCCAATTAAAGTTTTTAACCAATCTTGTGCATCCAATAGGTTTGTTTGTGTCAATGGATTCACATTTAGGTCATTTGCGTCCTCCCTTGGCTTATTCTTGTCCAATTAGGGTTTTTAACCAATCATGTGCATCCAATACGTGTGTTTGTGTCATTGGATGAACATTTATGTCATTTTCGTCCTTCCTAGGTTTATTCTTGTCCAATTAGGGTTTTTAACGAATCTTGTGCATCCAATAGGTGTGTTTGTGTCATTGGACGAACATTTAGGTCATTTTCGTCCTTCCAAAGTTTATTCTAGTCCAATTAGGGTTTTTAACCAATCTTGTGGATCCAATAGGTGTGTTTGTGTCATTTGATTCACATTTAGGTAAATTTCATCCTCCCTTGGCTTATTCTAGTCCAATTAGCGTTTTTAACCAATCTTGTGCATCAAATACGTGTGTTTGTGTCATCGGATGAACATATATGTCATTTTCGTCCTACATAGGCTTATTCTTATCCAATTAGGGTTTTTAACCAATATTGTGCAACCAATAGGTGTGTTTGTGTCATTGGATGAACATTTAGGTCATTTTAGTCCTCCCTAGGTTTATTGTAGTCCAATTAGGGTTTTTAACCAATCTTGTGCATCCAATAGGTGTGTTTGTGTCGTTGGATGAACTTTTATGTCATTTTCATTCTCCCGAGACTTATTCTTATCCAATAAGGGTGTTTAAAAAACTTGTGCATCGAATAGGTATGTTACTGTCATTGGATTCACATTTAGGTCATTTTCGTCTTCCCTAGGCTTATTCTAGTTCAATTAATGTTTTTAACCTATCTTGTGCATCCAATAGGTGTGTTTGTGTCATTGGATTCACATTTAGGTCATTTTCGTCCTCTCTTGGTTTATTCTAGTCCAATTAGGGTTTTTAACCAATCTTGTGCAACCAATAGGTGTGTTTGTGTCATTGGATGAACATTTATGTCATTTTCGTCCTTCCTTGACTTATTCTTGTCCAATTAGGATTTTTAACCAATCTTGTGCATCCAATAGGTGTGTTTGTGTCATTGGAAGAACATTTAGGTCATTTTAGTCCTCCCTAGGTTTATTGTAGTCCAATTAGGGTTTTTAACGAATCTTGTGCATCGAATAGGTGTGTTTGTGTCATTGGATTCACATTTAGGTTATTTTTTTCCTCCCTTGGCTTATTCTAGTTCAATTAGGGGTTTTAACCAATCTTGTGCATCCAATAGGTTTGTTTGTGTCATTGGATTCACATTTAGGTCATTTGCGTCCTCCCTTGGCTTGTTCTTGTCCAATTAGGGTTTTTAACCAATATTGTGCAACCAATAGGTGTGTTTGTGTCATTGGATGAACATTTATGTAATTTTCGTTCTCCCTAGGCTTATTCTTGTCCAATTAAAGTTTTTAACCTATCTTGTGCATCTAATAGGTGTGTTTGTGTCATTGGATTCACATTTAGGTCAATTTCGTCCTCCCTAGGCTTATTCTAGTCCTATTAGGGTTTTTAACAAGTCTTGTGCCACAAATAAGTGTGTTTGTGTCATTAGATGAACATTTATGTAATTTTCGTCCTTCCTTGGCTTATTCTTGTCCAATCAGGGTTTTTAGCTAATCTGGTGCATCCAATAGGTGTGTTTGTGTCATTGGATGAACATTTAGGTCATTTTTCGTCCTCCCAA
>NW_027339431.1:2810596-2810834 GCF_000331145.2 Cicer arietinum | reverse complement strand
AATTTGACAACAATAAACTTAGGGAGGACGAAAATGACTTAAATGTTAATCCAATGACACAAATACATCTATTGGATGCACAAGATTGGTTAAAAACCCTACTTGGACAAGAATCAGCCTATGGTGGACGAAAACGACCTAAATACTCATCCAATGACACAAACACACTTATTGGATGCACAAAATTGGTTAAAAACCTTAATTTGACAAGAATAAACTTAGGGAGGACGAAAATGAC
>NW_027339431.1:2790573-2790999 GCF_000331145.2 Cicer arietinum | reverse complement strand
CATCCAATGACACAAACACACCTATTGGATGCACAAGATTGGTTAAAAACCCTAATTGGACAAGAATAAGCCTAGGGAGGAGGAAAATGACCTAAATGTTCGTCCAATGACACAAACATACCTATTGGATGCACAAGATTGGTTAAAAACCCTAATTGAAAAGGAATAAGCATAGGGAGGACGAAAATGACCTAAATGTTAATCCAATGACACAAACACACCTATTGGATGCACAAGATTGGTTAAAAACCCTAATTGGACAAGAATAAGCCTATGGTGGACGAAAATGACCTAAATATTCATCCAATGCAACAAACACACCTATTGGATGCACAAGATTGGTTAAAAACCCTAATTGAAAATGAATAAGCATAGGGAGGACGAAAATGACCAAAATGTTAATCCAATGACACAAACACACCTATT
>NW_027339431.1:2788769-2790073 GCF_000331145.2 Cicer arietinum | reverse complement strand
GACAAGAATAAGCCTAGGGAGGACGAAAATGACTTAAATGTTCATCCAATGACACAAACATACTTATTGGATGCACATGATTGGTTAAAAACCCTAATTCGACAAGAATAAGACTAGGGTGGACGAAAATGACCTAAATGATCATCCAATGACACAAACATACCTATTGAATGCACAAGATTGGTTAAAAACCCTAATTGGACAAGAATATGCCTATGGGGGACGAAAATGATCTAAATATTCATCCAATGACACAAACACACTTATTGGATGCACAAGATTGGTTAAAAACCCTAATTGGACAAGAATATGCCTATGGGGGACGAAAATGATCTAAATATTCATCCAATGACACAAACACACTTATTGGATGCACAAGATTGGTTAAAAACCCTAATTGGACAAGAATATGCCTATGGGGGACGAAAATGATCTAAATATTCATCCAATGACACAAACACACGTATTGGATGCACAAGATTGGATAAAAACCCTAATTGAAAAGAAATAAGCTTAGGGTGGACGAAACTGACCTAAATATTCATCCAATGACACAAACACACTTATTGGATGCACAAAATTGGTTAAAAAACTTAATATGACAAGAATAAACTTAGGGAGGACGAAAATGACATAAATGTTCATGCAATAACACAAACACACCTATTGGATGCACAAGATTGGTTAAAAACCCTAATTGGACAAGAATAAGCCTATGGTGGACGAAAATGACCTAAATATTCACCTAATGCAACAAACACACCTATTGGATGCACAAGATTGGTTAAAAACCCTAATTGAAAAGGAATAAGCATAGGGAGGACGAAAATGACCTAAATGTTAATCCAATGACACAAACACACCTATTGGATGCACAAGATTGATTAAAAACCCTAATTGGACAAGAATAAGCCTATGGTGGACGAAAACGACCAAAATATTCCTCCAATGACACAAACACACTTATTGGATGCACAAAACTGGTTAAAAACCTTAATTTGACAAGAATAAACTTAGGGTGGACGAAAATGACATAAATGTTCATGCAATAACACAAACACACCTATTGGATGCACAAGATTGGTTAAAAACACTAATTGGACAAGAATAAGCCTATGGTGGACGAAAACGACCTAAATATTCATCCAATGACACAAACACACTTATTGGATGCACAAAATTGGTTAAAAAACTTAATATGACAAGAATAAACTTAGGGAGGACGAAAATGACATAAATGTTCATGCAATAACACAAACACACCTATTGGATGCACAAGATTGGTTAAAAACCCTAATTGGACA
>NW_027339431.1:2769231-2787835 GCF_000331145.2 Cicer arietinum | reverse complement strand
CACAAGATTTGTTAAAAACCCTAATTGGACAAGAATAAGCCTAGGGAGGACGAAAATGACCTAAATGTTCGTCCAATGACACAAACATACCAATTGGATGCACAAGATTGGTTAAAAACCCTAATTGGACAAGAATAAGACTAGGGTGGATGAAAACTACCTAAATATTCATCCAATGACACAATCAAACTTATTGGATGCACAAGTTGGTTAAAAACCCTAATTGGACAAGAATTAACCTATGGTGGACGAAAACGACCTAAATATTCATCCAATGACGCAAACACACTTATTGGATGCACAACATTGGTTAAAAACCCTAATTGGACAAGAATATGCCTGTGGTGTACGCAAATGACCTAAATATTCATCCAATGAAACAAACACACCTATTGGATGCACAAGATTGGTTAAAAACCCTAATTGGACAAGAATATGCCTTTGGTGGACGCAAATGACCTAAATATTCATCCAATGAAACAAACACACCTATTGGATGCACAAGATTGGTTAAAAACCCTAATTGGACAAGAATATGCCTTTGGTGGACGCAAATGACCTAAATATTCATCCAATGAAACAAACACACCTATTGGATGCACAAGATTGGTTAAAAACCCTAATTGGACAAGAATAAGCCTATGGTGGACGAAAACGACATAAATATTCATTCAATGACACAAACACACTTATTGGATGCACAAAATTGGTTAAAAACCTTAATTTGACAAGAATAAACTTAGGGAGGACGAAAATGACATAAATGTTCATGCAATAACACAAACACACCAATTGGATGCACAACATTGGTTAAATACCCTAATTGGACAAGAATCTGCCAATGGTGGACGAAAATTACCTAAATGTTCATCCAATGGCACAAACACACCTATTGGATGTACAAGATTGGTTAAAAATCCTAATTGGACAAGAATAAGCCTAGGGAGGATGAAAATGACCTAAATGTTCGTCCAATGACACAAACATACCTATTGGATGCACAAGATTGGTTAAAAACCCTAATTGGACAAGAATCAACCAATGGTGGACGAAAATGACCTAAATGTTAATCCAACGACACAAACACACCTATTGGATGCACAAGATTAGTTAAATACCCTAATTGGACAAGAATAAGACTAGGGTGGATGTAAACTACCTAAATATTCATCCAATGACACAATCAAACTTATTGGATGCACAAGTTGGTTAAAACCGTAATTGGACAAGAATAAACCTATGGTGGACGAAAACGACCTAAATATTCATCCAATGACACAAACACACTTATTGGATGCACAAAATTGGTTAAAAACCTTAATTTGACAAGAATAAACTTAGGGAGCACGAAAATGACATAAATGTTCATGCAATAACACAAACACACCAATTGGATGCACAACATTGGTTAAATACCCTAATTAGACAAAAATCAGCCAATGGTGGACGAAAAATACCTAAATGTTCATCCAATGGCACAAACACACCTATTGGATGCACAAGATTGGTTAAAAACCCTAATTGGACAAGAATAAGCCAAGGGTGGACGAAAATGACCTAAATATTCATCCAATGACACAAACACACCTATTGGATGCCCAAGATTGGTTAAAAACCCTAATTGGACAAGAATAAGCCTATGGAGGACGAAAATGACCTAAATGTTAATCCAATGACACAAACACACCTATTGGATGTACAAGATTAGTTAAAAACCCTAATTGGACAAGAATCAGCCAATGGTGGACGAAAATTACCTAAATGTTCATCCATTGGCACAAACACACCTATTGGATGCAAAAGATTGGTTAAAAACCCTAATTGAAATGGAAAAAGCATAGGGAGGACGAAAATGACCTAAATGTTAATCCATTGACACAAACACACCTATTGGATGCACAAGATTGGTTAAAAACCCTAATTGGACAAGAATAAGCCTATGGTGAACGAAAACGACCTAATTATTCATCCAATGACACAAACACACTTATTGGATGCACAAGATTGGTTAAAAACCCTAATTGGACAAGAATATGCCTATGGTGTACGCAAATGACCTAAATAATCATCCAATGACACAAACACACCTATTGGATGCACAAGATTGGTTAAAAACCCTAATTGGACTAGAATAAGCCTATGGTGGACGAAGACGACCTAAATATTCATCCAATGACACAAACACACTTATTGGATGCACAAAATTGGTTAAAAACCTTAATTTGACAAGAATAAACTTAGGGAGGACGAAAATGACATAAATGTTCATGCAATAACACAAACACACTAATTGGATGCACAACATTGGTTAAATACCCTAATTGGACAAGAATCAGCCAATGGTGGACGAAAATTACCTAAATGTTCATCCAATGGCACAAACACACCTATTGGATGCACAAGATTGGTTAAAAACCCTAATTGAAAAGGAATACGCATAGGGAGGACGAAAATGACCTAAATGTTAATCCAATGACACAAACTCACCTATTGGATGCACAAGATTGGTTAAAAACCCTAATTGGACAAGAATATGCCTATGGTGGACGAAAATGACCTAAATATTCATCCAATGACACAAACACACCTATTGGATGCACAAGATTGGTTAAAAACCCTAATTGGACAAGAATAACCCTGGGCAGGACTAAAATGACCTAAATGTTCATCCAATGACACAAACATACCTATTCGATGCACAAGATTGGTTAAAAACCCTAATTGGACAAGAAAAAGACTAGGGTGGATGAAAACTACCTAAATATTCATCCAATGACACAAACACACTTATTGGATGCACAAGATTGGTTAAAAACATTAATTGGACAAGAATCAGCCAATGGAGGACTAAAATTACCTAAATGTTCATCCAATGGCACAAACACACCTATTGGATGCACAAGATTGGTTAAAACCCTAATTGGACAAGAATCTGCCAATGGAGGCCGAAAATTACTTAAATGTTCATCCAATGACACAAACATGCCTATTGGATGCACAACATTGGTTAAATACCCTAATTGGACAAGAATCTGCCAATGGAGGCCGAAAATTACTTAAATGTTCATCCAATGACACAAACATGCCTATTGGATGCACAACATTGGTTAAATACCCTAATTGGACAAGAATCTGCCAATGGAGGCCGAAAATTACTTAAATGTTCATCCAATGACACAAACATGCCTATTGGATGCACAACATTGGTTAAATACCCTAATTGGACAAGAATCTGCCAATGGAGGCCGAAAATTACTTAAATGTTCATCCAATGACACAAACATGCCTATTGGATGCACAACATTGGTTAAATACCCTAATTGGACAAGAATCTGCCAATGGAGGCCGAAAATTACTTAAATGTTCATCCAATGACACAAACATGCCTATTGGATGCACAACATTGGTTAAATACCCTAATTGGACAAGAATCTGCCAATGGAGGCCGAAAATTACTTAAATGTTCATCCAATGACACAAACATGCCTATTGGATGCACAACATTGGTTAAATACCCTAATTGGACAAGAATCTGCCAATGGAGGCCGAAAATTACTTAAATGTTCATCCAATGACACAAACATGCCTATTGGATGCACAACATTGGTTAAATACCCTAATTGGACAAGAATCTGCCAATGGAGGCCGAAAATTACTTAAATGTTCATCCAATGACACAAACATGCCTATTGGATGCACAACATTGGTTAAATACCCTAATTGGACAAGAATCTGCCAATGGAGGCCGAAAATTACTTAAATGTTCATCCAATGACACAAACATGCCTATTGGATGCACAACATTGGTTAAATACCCTAATTGGACAAGAATCTGCCAATGGAGGCCGAAAATTACTTAAATGTTCATCCAATGACACAAACATGCCTATTGGATGCACAACATTGGTTAAATACCCTAATTGGACAAGAATCTGCCAATGGAGGCCGAAAATTACTTAAATGTTCATCCAATGACACAAACATGCCTATTGGATGCACAACATTGGTTAAATACCCTAATTGGACAAGAATCTGCCAATGGAGGCCGAAAATTACTTAAATGTTCATCCAATGACACAAACATGCCTATTGGATGCACAACATTGGTTAAATACCCTAATTGGACAAGAATCTGCCAATGGAGGCCGAAAATTACTTAAATGTTCATCCAATGACACAAACATGCCTATTGGATGCACAACATTGGTTAAATACCCTAATTGGACAAGAATCTGCCAATGGAGGCCGAAAATTACTTAAATGTTCATCCAATGGCACAAATGCACCTATTGGATGCACAAGATTGGCTAAAAACCCTAATTGAAAAGGAATAAGCATAGGGCGGACGAAAATGACCTAAATGTTAATCCACTGACACAAACACACCTATTGGATGCCCAAGATTGGTTAAAAACCCTAATTGGACAAGAATATGCCTATGGTGTACGCAAATGACCTAAATATTCATCCAATGACATAAACACACTTATCGGATGCACAAGATTGGTTAAAAACCTTATTGGACAAGAATAAGCCTAGGGTGGACGAAAACTACCTAAATATTCATCCAATGACATAAACACACTTATCGGATGCACAAGATTGGTTAAAAACCTTATTGGACAAGAATAAGCCTAGGGTGGACGAAAACTACCTAAATATTCATCCAATGACATAAACACACTTATCGGATGCACAAGATTGGTTAAAAACCTTATTGGACAAGAATAAGCCTAGGGTGGACGAAAACTACCTAAATATTCATCCAATGACATAAACACACTTATCGGATGCACAAGATTGGTTAAAAACCTTATTGGACAAGAATAAGCCTAGGGTGGACGAAAACTACCTAAATATTCATCCAATGACATAAACACACTTATCGGATGCACAAGATTGGTTAAAAACCTTATTGGACAAGAATAAGCCTAGGGTGGACGAAAACTACCTAAATATTCATCCAATGACATAAACACACTTATCGGATGCACAAGATTGGTTAAAAACCTTATTGGACAAGAATAAGCCTAGGGTGGACGAAAACTACCTAAATATTCATCCAATGACATAAACACACTTATCGGATGCACAAGATTGGTTAAAAACCTTATTGGACAAGAATAAGCCTAGGGTGGACGAAAACTACCTAAATATTCATCCAATGACATAAACACACTTATCGGATGCACAAGATTGGTTAAAAACCTTATTGGACAAGAATAAGCCTAGGGTGGACGAAAACTACCTAAATATTCATCCAATGACATAAACACACTTATCGGATGCACAAGATTGGTTAAAAACCTTATTGGACAAGAATAAGCCTAGGGTGGACGAAAACTACCTAAATATTCATCCAATGACATAAACACACTTATCGGATGCACAAGATTGGTTAAAAACCTTATTGGACAAGAATAAGCCTAGGGTGGACGAAAACTACCTAAATATTCATCCAATGACATAAACACACTTATCGGATGCACAAGATTGGTTAAAAACCTTATTGGACAAGAATAAGCCTAGGGTGGACGAAAACTACCTAAATATTCATCCAATGACATAAACACACTTATCGGATGCACAAGATTGGTTAAAAACCTTATTGGACAAGAATAAGCCTAGGGTGGACGAAAACTACCTAAATATTCATCCAATGACATAAACACACTTATCGGATGCACAAGATTGGTTAAAAACCTTATTGGACAAGAATAAGCCTAGGGTGGACGAAAACTACCTAAATATTCATCCAATGACATAAACACACTTATCGGATGCACAAGATTGGTTAAAAACCTTATTGGACAAGAATAAGCCTAGGGTGGACGAAAACTACCTAAATATTCATCCAATGACATAAACACACTTATCGGATGCACAAGATTGGTTAAAAACCTTATTGGACAAGAATAAGCCTAGGGTGGACGAAAACTACCTAAATATTCATCCAATGACATAAACACACTTATCGGATGCACAAGATTGGTTAAAAACCTTATTGGACAAGAATAAGCCTAGGGTGGACGAAAACTACCTAAATATTCATCCAATGACATAAACACACTTATCGGATGCACAAGATTGGTTAAAAACCTTATTGGACAAGAATAAGCCTAGGGTGGACGAAAACTACCTAAATATTCATCCAATGACATAAACACACTTATCGGATGCACAAGATTGGTTAAAAACCTTATTGGACAAGAATAAGCCTAGGGTGGACGAAAACTACCTAAATATTCATCCAATGACATAAACACACTTATCGGATGCACAAGATTGGTTAAAAACCTTATTGGACAAGAATAAGCCTAGGGTGGACGAAAACTACCTAAATATTCATCCAATGACATAAACACACTTATCGGATGCACAAGATTGGTTAAAAACCTTATTGGACAAGAATAAGCCTAGGGTGGACGAAAACTACCTAAATATTCATCCAATGACATAAACACACTTATCGGATGCACAAGATTGGTTAAAAACCTTATTGGACAAGAATAAGCCTAGGGTGGACGAAAACTACCTAAATATTCATCCAATGACATAAACACACTTATCGGATGCACAAGATTGGTTAAAAACCTTATTGGACAAGAATAAGCCTAGGGTGGACGAAAACTACCTAAATATTCATCCAATGACATAAACACACTTATCGGATGCACAAGATTGGTTAAAAACCTTATTGGACAAGAATAAGCCTAGGGTGGACGAAAACTACCTAAATATTCATCCAATGACATAAACACACTTATCGGATGCACAAGATTGGTTAAAAACCTTATTGGACAAGAATAAGCCTAGGGTGGACGAAAACTACCTAAATATTCATCCAATGACATAAACACACTTATCGGATGCACAAGATTGGTTAAAAACCTTATTGGACAAGAATAAGCCTAGGGTGGACGAAAACTACCTAAATATTCATCCAATGACATAAACACACTTATCGGATGCACAAGATTGGTTAAAAACCTTATTGGACAAGAATAAGCCTAGGGTGGACGAAAACTACCTAAATATTCATCCAATGACATAAACACACTTATCGGATGCACAAGATTGGTTAAAAACCTTATTGGACAAGAATAAGCCTAGGGTGGACGAAAACTACCTAAATATTCATCCAATGACATAAACACACTTATCGGATGCACAAGATTGGTTAAAAACCTTATTGGACAAGAATAAGCCTAGGGTGGACGAAAACTACCTAAATATTCATCCAATGACACAAACACACATATTAGATGCACTAGATTGTTTTAAAACCCTAATAAGACAAGAATAAGACTAGGGTGGACGAAAGTGACCTAAATATTCATCCAATGACATAAACACACTTATCGGATGCACAAGATTGGTTAAAAATCTTAATTGAACAAGAATAAACCTAGGGGGGACGAAAATGACCTAAATGTTCATCCAATGACACAAACACACCTATTGGATGCACAAGATTGGTTAAAAACCCTAATTGGACAAGAATAAGCCAAGGGAGGACGAAAATGACCTAAATGTTCATCCAATGGCACAAATACACCTATTGGATGCACAAGATTGGCTAAAAACCCTAATATGACCTAAATGTTCATCCGATGACACAAACACACCTATTGGATGCACAAGAATTGTTAAAAACCCTAATTGGACAAGAATAAACTTAGGGTGGATGAAACTGACCTAAATATTCATCCAATGACACAAACACACTTATTGGATGCACAAAATTGGTTAAAAACCTTAATTAGACAAGAATAAACTTAGGGAGGACGAAAATGAGATAAATGTTCATGCAATAACATAAACACACCTATTGGATGCACAACATCGGTTAAATACCCTAATTGGACAAGAATAAGCCTAGGGTGGACGAAAACTACCTAAATATTCATCCAATGACATAAACACACCTATTGGATGCCCAAGATTGGTTAAAACCCTAATTGGATAAGAATAAGCCTAGGGTGGACGAAAACTACCTAAATATTCATCCAATGACACAAACGCACCTATTGGATGCACAAGATTGGTTAAAAACCCTAATTGGACATGAACAAGCCTGTGGTGGACGAAAATGACCTAAATATTCATCCAATGACATAAACACACCTATTGGATGCCCAAGATTGGTTAAAAACCCTAATTGGACAAGAATAAGCCTAGGGTGGACGAAAACTACCTAAATATTCATCCAATGACACAAACACACTTATTGGATGCACAAGATTGGTTAAAAACCCTAATTGGACAAGAATAAGCCTAGGGTGGACGAAAACTACCTAAATATTCATCCAATGACACAAACACACTTATTGGATGCACAAGATTGGTTAAAAACCCTAATTGGACAAGAATAAGCCTAGGGAGGATGAAAATAACCTAAATGTTCATCCAATGACACAAACATACCTACTGGATGCACGAGATTGGTTAAAAACCCTAATTGGACAAGAATAAGCCATGGGTGGACGAAAACTACCTAAATATTCATCCAATGACACAAACACACTTATTGGATGCACAAGATTGGTTAAAAACCTTATTTGACAAGAATAAGCCTAGGAGGCCATAAATGACCTAAATGTTCATCCAATGGCACAAACACATCTATTGGATGCACAAGATTGGTTAAAAACCCTAATTGAAAAGGAATAAGCATAGGGAGGACGAAAATGACCTAAATGTTAATCCAATGACACAAACACACCTATTGGATGCAAAAGATTGGTTAATAACCCTAATTGGACAAGAATAAGCCTATGGTGGACGAAAACGACCTAAATATTCATCCAATGACACAAACACACTTATTGGATGCACCAGATTTGTTAAAAACCCTAATTGTA
Organism: Cicer arietinum; assembly: GCF_000331145.2. Taxonomy (NCBI): domain Eukaryota; kingdom Viridiplantae; phylum Streptophyta; class Magnoliopsida; order Fabales; family Fabaceae; genus Cicer; species Cicer arietinum. The sequence goes on along the minus strand of NW_027339431.1, from coordinate 2,778,971 downwards.
CAAGAATATGCCTATGGTGGACGAAAATGACCTAAATATTATCCAATGACACAAACACACCTATTGGATGCACAAGATTGGTTAAAAACCCTAATTGGACAAGAATAAGCCTAGGGAGGACGAATATGACCTAAATGTTCATCCAATGACACAAACACACTTATTGGATGCACAAGATTGGTTAAAAACCCTAATTGGACAAGAATAAGCCTAGGGAGGACGAATATGACCTAAATGTTCATCCAATGACACAAACACACTTATTGGATGCACAAAATTGGTTAAAAACCTTAATTTGACAAGAATAAACTTAGGGAGGACGAAAATGACATAAATGTTCATGCAATAACATAAACACACCTATTGGATGCACAACATTGGTTAAATACCCTAATTGTTCAAGAATCAGCCAATGGTGGACGAAATTTACCTAAATGTTCATCCAATGGCACAAACACACCTATTGGATGCACAAGATTGGTTAAAAACCCTAATTGAAAAGGAATAAGCATAGGGAAGACGAAAATGACCTAAATGTTAATCCAATGACACAAACACACCTATTGGATGCACAAGATTGGTTAAAAACCCTAATTGGACAAGAATAAGCCTATGGTGGAAGAAAATGACCTAAATATTCATCCAATGACACAAACACACCTATTTGATGCACAAGATTGGTTAAAACCCTAACTGGACAAGAATAAGCTTAGGGAGGACGAAAATGACCTAAATGTTCATCCAATGACACAAACATACCTATTGGAGGCACAAGATTGGTTAAAAACCCTAATTTGACAAGAATAAGCCTAGGGTGGACGAAAACTACCTAAATATTCATCCAATGACACAAACACACTTATTGGATGCACAAAATAAATTAAAAACCTTAATTTGACAAGAATAAACTTAGGGAGGACGAAAATGACCTGAATGTTCATGCAATAACACAAACACACCTATTGGATGCACAACATTGGTTAAATACCCTAATTGGACAAGAATAAGACTGGGGTGGACGAAACTGACGTAAATATTCATCCAATGACACAAACACACCTATTGGATGCACAACATTGGTTAAATACCCTAATTGGACAAGAATCAGCCAATGGTCGACGAAAATTACCTAAATGTTTATCCAATGACACAAACACACCTATTGGATGCCCAAGATTGTTTAAAAATCCCTATTGGACAAAAATCAGCCAATGGAGGACGAAAATGACCTAAATGTGCATCCAATGACACAATTGAACTAACTGGATGCACTACATTGGTTAAAAACCCTAATTGGACAACAATAAACCTAGGGAGGACAAAAATGACCTAAATGTTCATGCAATGACACAAATACACCCATTGGATGCACAAGATTGGTTAAAAACCCTAATTGGACAAGAATAAGCCGAGGGAGGACGAAAATGACCTATATTCATCCAATGACACAAATGCACTTCTTGGATGCACAAGATTGGTTAAAAACGCTAATTGGACAAGAATAAACCTAAGTAGGACAAAAATGACCTAAATATTCATCGAATGACACAAACACACTTATCGGATGCACAAGATTGGTTAAAAATCTTAATTGAACAAGAATAAACCTAGGGGGGACGAAAATGACCTAAATGTTCATGCAATAACACAAACACGCCTATTGGAAGCACAACATTGGTTAAATACCCTAATTGGACAAGAATCTGCCAATGGAGGCCGAAAATTACCTAAATGTTCATCCAATGCCACAGATGCACCTATTGGATGCACAAGATTGGCTAAAAACCCTAATTGAATAGGAATAAGCATAGGGAGGACGAAAATGACCTAAATGTTAATCCACTGACACAAACACACCTATTGGATGCCCAAGATTGGTTAAAAACCTTATTGGACAAGAATAAGCGTAGGGTGGACGAAAACTACCTAAATATTCATCCAATGACACAATCATACCTACTGGATGCACAAGATTGGGTAAAAACCTTATTGGACAAGAATAAGCGTAGGGTGGACGAAAACTACCTAAATATTCATCCAATGACACAATCATACCTACTGGATGCACAAGATTGGGTAAAAACCTTATTGGACAAGAATAAGCGTAGGGTGGACGAAAACTACCTAAATATTCATCCAATGACACAAACACACCTATTGGATGCACAAGATTGGTAAAAAACCCTAATTGGACAAGAATAAGACTATGGTGGACGAAAACGACCTAAATATTCTTCCAATTACACAAACACACTTATTGGATGCACAAGATTGGTTAAAAACCTTATTGGACAAGAATAAGCCTAGGGAGGACATAAATGACCTAAATGTTCATCCAATGGCACAAACACACCTATTGGATGCACAAGATTGGTTAAAAATCCTAATTGGACAAGAATAAGCCTAGGGAGGAGGAATATGACCTAAATGTTCATCCAATGACACAAATACACCTATTGGATGCACAAGAATTGTTAAAAACCCTAATTGGACAAGAATAAGCTTAGGGTGGACGAAACTGACCTAAATATTGATCCAATGACACAAACACACTTATTGGATGCACAAAATTGGTTAAAAACCATAATTTGACAAGAATAAACTTAGGGAGGACGAAAATGACATAAATGTTCACGCAATAACACAAACACACGTATTGGATGCACAAGATTGGTTAAAAACCCTAATTGGAGATGAATAAGCCTAGGGAGGAGGAATATGACCTAAATGTTCATCCAATGACACAAACACACGTATTGGATGCACAAGAATGGTTAAAACCGCTAATTGGACAAGAATAAGCTTAGGGTGGACGAAACTGACCTAAATATTCACCCAATGACACAAACACACTTATTGGATGCCCAATATTGGTTAAAAACCTTAATTTGACAAGAATAAACTTAGGGAGGACGAAAATGACCGAAATGTTCATGCAATAACATAAACACACCTATTGGATGCACAACATTGGTTAAATACCCAAATTGGACAAGAACCAGCCAATGGTGGACGAAAATTACCTAAATGTTCATCCAATGGCACAAACACACCTATTGGATGCACAAGATTGGTTAAAAACCCTAATTGGACAAGAATAAGCCTATGGTGGACGAAAACGACCTAAATATTCATCCAATGACACAAACACACCTATTGGATGCACAAGATTGGTTAAAAACCCTAATTGGACAAGAATAAGCCTATGGTGGACGAAAACGACCTAAATATTCATCCAATGACACAAACACACTTATTGGATGCACCCGATTGGTTAAAAACCCTAATTGGACAAGAATATGCCAATGGTGGACGAAAATGACCTAAATATTATCCAATGACACAAACACACCTATTGGATGCACAAGATTGGTTAAAACCCTAATTGGACAAGAATAAGCTTAGGGTGGATGAAACTGACCTAAATATTCATCCAATGACATAAACACACCTATTGGATGCCCAAGATTGGTTAAAAACCCTAATTGGACAAGAATAAGCTTAGGGTGGATGAAACTGACCTAAATATTCATCCAATGACATAAACACACCTATTGGATGCCCAAGATTGGTTAAAAACCCTAATTGGACAAGAATAAGCTTAGGGTGGATGAAACTGACCTAAATATTCATCCAATGACATAAACACACCTATTGGATGCCCAAGATTGGTTAAAAACCCTAATTGGACAAGAATAAGCTTAGGGTGGATGAAACTGACCTAAATATTCATCCAATGACATAAACACACCTATTGGATGCCCAAGATTGGTTAAAAACCCTAATTGGACAAGAATAAGCTTAGGGTGGATGAAACTGACCTAAATATTCATCCAATGACATAAACACACCTATTGGATGCACAAGATTGGTTAAAAACCCTAATTGGACATGAACAAGCCTACGGTGGACGAAAATGACCTAAATATTCATCCAATGACATAAACACACCTATTGGATGCCCAAGATTGGTTAAAAACCCTAATTGGACAAGAATAAGCCTAGGGAGGACGAAAATGACCTAAATGTTCATCCAATGACACAATCATAACTACTGGATGCACAAGATTGGTTAAAACCCTAATTGGACAAGAATAAGCCTAGGGTGGACGAAAACTACCTAAATATTCATCCAATGACACAAACACACTTATTGGATGCACAAGATTGGTAAAAAACCTTATTGGACAAGAATAAGCCTAGGGAGGATGAAAATAACCTAAATGTTCATCCAATGACAGAAACATACCTACTGTGTCATTGCATGAACAATTAGCGTTTTTAACCAATCTTGTGCATCCAATAGGTGTATTTGTGTCATTGCATGAACATTTAGGTCATTTTCGTCCTCCCTAGGTTTATCCAATGACACAAATGAACTTATTGGATGCACAACAATGGGTTAAAACCCCAAACATAAACCTGGGGAGGACAAAAATGACCTAAATGTTCATGCAATGACACAAATACACCTATTGGATGCACAAGATTGGTTAAAAACCCTAATTGGACAAGAATAAGCTTAGGGTGGATGAAACTGACCTAAATATTCATCCAATGACACAAACACACCTTAATTTGAAGCACAACATTGGTTAAAAACCCTAATTGGACAACAATAAACCTGGGGAGGACAAAAATGACCTAAATGTTCATGCAATGACACAAATACACCCATTGGATGCACAAGATTGGTTAAAAACCCTAATTGGACAAGAATAAGCCGAGGGAGGACGAAAATCACCTAAATGTTCATCCAATGACACAAATGCACTTATTGGATGCACAAGATTGGTTAAAAACGCTAATTGGACAAGAATAAACCTAAGTAGGACAAAAATGACCTAAATGTTCATGCAATGACACAAATACACCTATTGGATGCACAAGATTGGCTAAAACCCCTAATTGGACAAGAATAAGCCTATTGTGGACGAAAATGACCTAAATTTTCATCCAATGACATAAACACACTTATTGGATGCACAAGATTGGTTAAAAACCTTAATTGGACAAGAATATGCCTATGGTGGACGAAAATGACCTAAATATTATCCAATGACACAAACACACCTATTGGATGCACAAGATTGGTTAAAAACCTTAATTGGACAAGAATATGCCTATGGTGGACGAAAATGACCTAAATATTATCCAATGACACAAACACACCTATTGGATGCACAAGAATGGTTAAAACCCTTAATTGGACAAGAATAAGCTTAGGGTGGACGAAACTGACCTACATATACATCCAATGACACAAACACACTTATTGGATGCCCGAAATTGGTTAAAAACCTTAATTTGACAAGAATAAACTTGGGGAGGGCGAAAATGACCGAAATGTTCATGCAATAACATTAACACACCTATTGGATGCACAACATTGGTTAAATACCCTAATTGGACAAGAATCAGCCTAGGGTGGACGAAAATTACCTACATGTTCATCCAATGGCACAAACACACCTATTGGATGCACAAGATTGGTTAAAAACCCTAATTGGACAAGAATAAGCCTAGGCTGGACGAAAACTACCTAAATATTCATCCAATGACACAAAAAGACTTATTGGATGCACAAGATTGGTTAAAAACCCTAATTGGACAAGAATAAGCCTAGGCTGGACGAAAACTACCTAAATATTCATCCAATGACACAAAAAAACTTATTGGATGCACAAGATTGGTTAAAAACCTTATTGGACAAGAATAAGCCTAGGGAGGACAAAAATGACCTAAATGTTCATCCAATGGCACAAACACACCTTTTGGATGCACAAGATTGGTTAAAAACCCTAATTGAAAAGGAATAAGCATAGGGAGGACGAAAATGACCTAAATGTTAATCCAATGACACAAACACACCTATTGGGTGCACAAGATTGGTTAAAAAGCCTAATTGGACAAGAATAAGCTTATGGTGGACGAAAACGACCTAAATATTCATCCAATGACACAAACACACTTATTGGATGCACCAGATTGGTTAAAAACCCTAATTGGACAAGAATATGCCTAAGGTGGACGAAAATGACCTAAATATTATCCAATGACACAAACACACCTATTGGATGCACAAGATTGGTTAAAAACCCTAATTGGACAAGAATAAGCTTAGGGTGGATGAAACTGACCTAAATATTCATCCAATGACACACACACTTATTCGATGCACAAAATTGGTTAAAAACCTTAATTTGACAAGAATAAACTTAGGGAGGACGAAAATGACATAAATGTTCATGCAATAACACAGACACACCTAATTGATGCACAACTTTGGTTAAATACCCTAATTGGACAAGAATCAGCCAATGGTGGACGAAAATTACCTAAATGTTCATCCAATGGCACAAACACACCTATTGGATGCACAAGATTGGTTAAAAACCCAAATTGGACAAGAATAAGCCTAGGGTGGAAGAAAACTAACTAAATATTCATCCAATGACAAAAACACACTTATTGGATGCACAAGATTGGTTAAAAACCCTAATTGGACAAGAATAAGACTAGGGTGGACGAAACTGACCTAAATATTCATCCAATGACACAAACACACCTATTGGATGCACAAGATTGGTTAAAAACCCTAATTGAAAAGGAATAGGCATAGGGAGGACGAAAATGACCTAAATATTAATCCAATGACACAAACACACTTATTGGATGCACCAGATTGGTTAAAAACCCTAATTGGTTAAGAATATGCCTATGGTGGACGAAAATGACCTAAATATTATCGAATGACACAAACACACCTATTGAATGCACAAGATTGGTTAAAAACCCTAATTGGACAAGAATAAGCCTAGGGAGGACGAATATGACCTAAATGTTTATCCAATGACACAAACATACCTATTGGATGCACAAGAATGGTTAAAAACCTTAATTTGACAAGAATAAACTTAGGGAGGACGAAAAGGACATAAATGTTCATGCAATAACACAAACACACCTATTGGATGCACAACATTGGTTAAAAACCCTAATTGGACAAGAATAAGCCTAGGGAGGACGAAAATGACCTAAATGTTCATCCAATGACACAAACACACCTATTGGATGCCCAAGATTGTTTAAAAATCCTAATTGGACAAAAATCAGCCAATGGAGGATGAAAATTACCTAAATGTTCATCCTATGACACAAATGAACTAATTGGATGCACAACATTGGTTAAAAACCCTAATTGGACAAGAATAAACCTAGGGAGGACGAAAATGACCTAAATGTTCATGCAATGAAACAAATACACCTATTTGATGCACAAGATTGGCTTAAAACCCTAATTGGACAAGAATTAGCCTAGGGAGGACGAAAATGACCTAAATGTTCATCCAATGGCACAAACACACCTATTTGATGCAGAATATTGGTTAAAAACACTAATTGGACAAGAATAAGCCTAGGGAGGACGAAAATGACCTAAATGTTCATCCAATGGCACAAACACACCTATTTGATGCAGAATATTGGTTAAAAACACTAATTGGACAAGAATAAGCCTAGGGAGGACGAAAATGACCTAAATGTTCATCCAATGGCACAAACACACCTATTTGATGCAGAATATTGGTTAAAAACACTAATTGGACAAGAATAAGCCTAGGGAGGACGAAAATGACCTAAATGTTCATCCAATGACCCAAACACACATATTAGATGCACCAAGTTGTTTTAAAACCCTAATTGGAAAAAAATAAGCCTAGGGACTATAAAAAAGACCAAAATGTTCACCCAATGACACAAATGCACTTATTGGATGCGCAAGATTGGTTAAAAACCCTAATTGGACAAGAATAAACCTAGGGAGGACGAAAATGACCTAAATGTTCATCCAATGACCCAAACACACATATTAGATGCACCAAGTTGTTTTAAAACCCTAATTGGAAAAAAATAAGCCTAGGGACTATAAAAAAGACCAAAATGTTCACCCAATGACACAAATGCACTTATTGGATGCGCAAGATTGGTTAAAAACCCTAATTGGACAAGAATAAACCTAGGGAGGACGAAAATGACCTAAATGTTCATCCAATGACACAAACACACCTATTGGATGCACAAGATTGGTTAAAAACCCTAATTGAAAAGGAATAAACATAGGGAGGACAAAAATGACCTAAATGTTAATCCAATGACACAAAAACACCTATTGGATGCACAAGATTGGTTAAAAATCCAAATTGGACAAGAATAAGCCTATGGTGGACGAAAACGACCTAAATATTCATCCAATGACACAATCACACTTATTGGTTGCACCAGATTGGTTAAAAACCCTAATTGGACATGAATATGCCTATGGTGGACGAAAATGACTTAAATATTATCCAATGACACAAACACACCTATTGGATGCACAAGATTGGTTAAAAACACTAATTGGACAAGAATAAGCCTAGGGAGGACGAATATGACCTAAATGTTCATCCAATGACATAAACACACTATTGGCTGCACAAGAATGGTTAAAAACCCTAATTGGAGAAGAATAAGCCTAGGGAGGACGAATATGACCTAAATGTTCATCCAATGACATAAACACACTATTGGCTGCACAAGAATGGTTAAAAACCCTAATTGGACAAGAATAAGCCTAGGGAGGACGAATATGACCTAAATGTTCATCCAATGACATAAACACACTATTGGCTGCACAAGAATGGTTAAAAACCCTAATTGGACAAGAATAAGCTAAGGGTGGACGAAACTGACCTAAATATTCATCCAATGACACAAATGAACTTATTGGATGCACAACATTGGTTAAAAACCCTAAATGGACAAGAATAAGCCTAGAGAGGACGAAAATGACCTAAATGTTCATCCAATGACACAAACACGCCTATTGGATGCACAAGATTGGTTAAAAACCCTAAATGGACAAGAATAAGCCTAGAGAGGACGAAAACGACCTAAATGTTCATCCAATGACACAAACAAACATATTAGAAGCACCAGATTGTTTTAAAACCCTAATTGGACAAGAATAAGACTAGGGTGGATGAAACTGACCTAAATTTCATCCAATGACACAAACACGCCTATTGGATGCACAAGATTGGTTAAAAACCCTAATTGAAAAGGAATAAGCATAGGGAGGACGAAAATGACCTAAATATTAATCCTATGACACAAACACACCTATTGGATGCACAAGATTGGTTAAAAACCCTAATTGAAAAGGAATAAGCATAGGGAGGACGAAAATGACCTAAATATTAATCCTATGACACAAACACACCTATTGGATGCACAAGATTGGTTAAAAACCCTAATTGGACAAGAATATGCCTATGGTGGACGAAAATGACCTAAATATTATCCAATGACTGAAACACACCTATTGAATGCACAAGATTGGTTAAAAACCCTAATTGGACAAGAATAAGCCTAGGGAGGACGAATATGACCTAAATGTTCATCCAATAACACAAACAGACCTATTGGATGCACAAGAATGGTTAAAAACCCTAATTGGACAAGAATAAGCTTAGGGTGGACGAAACTGACCTAAATATTCATCCAATGACACAAACACACTTATTGGATGCACCAGATTGGTTAAAAACCCTAATTGGACAAGAATATGCCTATGGTGGACGAAAATGACCTAAATATTCATCCAATGACACAAACACACTTATTGGATCCACCAGATTGGTTAAAAACCCTAATTGGACAAGAATATGCCTATGGTGGACGAAAATGACCTAAATATT
>NW_027339431.1:2767051-2768724 GCF_000331145.2 Cicer arietinum | reverse complement strand
TGAACTAATTGGATTCACAACATTGGTTAAAAACCTTAATTGGACAAGAATAAACCTAGGGATGACGAAAATGACCTAAATGTTCCTCCAATGGCACAAACACACCTATTGGCTGCACAAGAATGGTTAAAAACCCTAAATGGACAAGAATAAGCTTAGGGTGGACGAAACTGACCTAAATATTCTTCCAATGACACAAACACTCCTATTGGATGCACAGAGGACGAAAATGACCTAAATGTTCCTCCAATGGCACAAACACACCTATTGGCTGCACAAGAATGGTTAAAAACCCTAAATGGACAAGAATAAGCTTAGGGTGGACGAAACTGACCTAAATATTCTTCCAATGACACAAACACTCCTATTGGATGCACAGAGGACGAAAATGACCTAAATGTTCCTCCAATGGCACAAACACACCTATTGGCTGCACAAGAATGGTTAAAAACCCTAAATGGACAAGAATAAGCTTAGGGTGGACGAAACTGACCTAAATATTCTTCCAATGACACAAACACTCCTATTGGATGCACAGAGGACGAAAATGACCTAAATGTTCCTCCAATGGCACAAACACACCTATTGGCTGCACAAGAATGGTTAAAAACCCTAAATGGACAAGAATAAGCTTAGGGTGGACGAAACTGACCTAAATATTCTTCCAATGACACAAACACTCCTATTGGATGCACAGAGGACGAAAATGACCTAAATGTTCCTCCAATGGCACAAACACACCTATTGGCTGCACAAGAATGGTTAAAAACCCAAATCACAAGATTGGTTAAAAACCCTAATTGGTCAAGAATATGCCTATGGTGGACGAAAATGACCTATATATTATCCAATGACACAAACACACCTATTGGATGCACAACATTGGTTAAAAACCCTAATTGGACAAGAATAAGCCTAGGGAGGACGCAAATGACCTAAATGTTCATGCAATGACACAAATACACCTATTGGATGCACAAGATTGGTTAAAAACCCTAAATGGACAAGAATAAGCCTAGGGAGGACGCAAATGACCTAAATGTTCATGCAATGACACAAATACACCTATTGGATGCACAAGATTGGTTAAAAACCCTAAATGGACAAGAATAAGCCTAGGGAGGACGCAAATGACCTAAATGTTCATGCAATGACACAAATACACCTATTGGATGCACAAGATTGGTTAAAAACCCTAAATGGACAAGAATAAGCCTAGGGAGGACGCAAATGACCTAAATGTTCATGCAATGACACAAATACACCTATTGGATGCACAAGATTGGTTAAAAACCCTAAATGGACAAGAATAAGCCTAGGGAGGACGCAAATGACCTAAATGTTCATGCAATGACACAAATACACCTATTGGATGCACAAGATTGGTTAAAAACCCTAAATGGACAAGAATAAGCCTAGGGAGGACGCAAATGACCTAAATGTTCATCCAATGACACAAACAAACATATTAGAAGCACCAGATTGTTTTAAAACCCTAATTGGAAAAAAATAAGCCAAGGGACGACGAGAAAGACCAAAATGTTCACCCAATGACACAAATGCACTTATTGGATGCGCAAGATTGTTTAAAAACCCTAATTGGACAAGAATAAACCTAGGTAGGACGAAAATGACCTAAATGTTCATGCAATAACACAAACACACCTATTTGA
>NW_027339431.1:2766366-2767000 GCF_000331145.2 Cicer arietinum | reverse complement strand
TCCAATGGCACAAACACACCTATTTGATGCAGAAGATTGGTTAAAAACCCTAATTGGATAAGAATAAGCCTATGGAGGACGAAAATGACCTAAATGTTCATCCAATGACACAAACACACCAATTGGATGCCCAAGATTGGATAAAAACCCTAATTGGAATAGAATAAGACTAGGGTGGACGAAACTGACCTAAATATTCATCTAATGACACAAACACACCTATTAGATGCACAAGATTGGTTAAAACCCTAATTGAAAAGGAATAAGCATAGGGAGGACGAAAATTACCTTAATGTTAATCCAATGACACAAAAACATCTATTGGATGCACAAGATTGGTTAAAAACCCTAATTGGACAAGAATAAGCTTATGGTGGACGAAAACGACATAAATATTCATCCAATGACACTAACACACGTATTGGATGCACCAGATTGGTTAAAAACCCTAATTGGTCAAGAATATGCCTATGGAGGACGAAAATGACCTAAATATTATCCAATGACACAAACACACCTATTGGATGCACAAGATTGGTTAAAAACCCTAATTGGACAAGAATAAGCCTAAGGAGGACGAATATGACCTAAATGTTCATCCAATGATACAAACACACCTATTGGCTGCACAAGA
>NW_027339431.1:2762708-2765481 GCF_000331145.2 Cicer arietinum | reverse complement strand
AGGACGAATATGACCTAAATGTTCATCCAATGACACAAACACACCTATTGGCTGCACAAGAAAGGTTAAAAACCCTAATTGGACAAGAATAAGCTTAGGGTTGACGAAACTGACCTAAATATTCATCCAATGACACAAACACACTTATTGGATGCACAAAATTGGTTAAAAACCTTAATTGGACTAGAATAAACCTAGGGAGGATGAAAATGACCTAAATGTTCATCCAATGACTCAAATGAACTTATTGGATACACAAGATTAGTTACAAACCCTAATTGGACAAGAATAAGCTTAGGGTTGACGAAACTGACCTAAATATTCATCCAATGACACGAACACACCTATTGGATGCACAAGATTGGTTAAAAACCGTAATTGGACAAGAATAAGCTTAGGGTTGACGAAACTGACCTAAATATTCATCCAATGACACAAACACACTTATTGGATGCACAAAATTGGTTAAAAACCTGAATTTGACAAGAATAAACTTATGGAGGACGAAAATCACCTAAATGTTCATCCAATGAAACAAACACACCTATTGGATGCACAACATTGGTTAAATACCCTAATTGGACAAGAATAAGCCAATGGTGGACGAAAATTACCTAAATGTTCATCCAATGAACCAAATGAACTAATTGGATGCACAACATTGGTTAAAAACCCAAATTGGACAAGTGGACAAGAATAAGCCTATGGTGGACAAAAACGACCTAAATATTCATCCAATGACACAAACACACCTATTGGATGCACAAGATTGGTTAAAAACCCTAATTGAAAAGGAATAAGCATAGGGAGGACGAAAATTACCTAAATGTTAATCCAATGACACAAAAACACCTATTGGATGCACAAGATTGCTTAAAAACCCTAATTGGACAAGAATAAGCCTATGGTGGACAAAAACGACCTAAATATTCATCCAATGACACAAACACACCTATTGGATGCACAAGATTGGTTAAAAACCCTAATTGAAAAGGAATAAGCATAGGGAGGACGAAAATTACCTAAATGTTAATCCAATGACACAAAAACACCTATTGGATGCACAAGATTGCTTAAAAACCCTAATTGGACAAGAATAAGCCTATGGTGGACAAAAACGACCTAAATATTCATCCAATGACACAAACACACCTATTGGATGCACAAGATTGGTTAAAAACCCTAATTGAAAAGGAATAAGCATAGGGAGGACGAAAATTACCTAAATGTTAATCCAATGACACAAAAACACCTATTGGATGCACAAGATTGCTTAAAAACCCTAATTGGACAAGAATAAGCCTATGGTGGACGTAAACGACCTAAATATTCATCCAATGACACAAACACACCTATTGGATGCACAAGATTGGTTAAAAACCCTAATTGAAAAGGAATAAGCATAGGGAGGACGAAAATTACCTAAATGTTAATCCAATGACACAAAAACACCTATTGGATGCACAAGATTGCTTAAAAACCCTAATTGGACAAGAATAAGCCTATGGTGGACGTAAACGACCTAAATATTCATCCAATGACACAAACACACTTATTGGATGCACCAGATTGGTTTAAAACCCTAATTGGTCAAGAATATGCCTATGGTGGACGACAATGACCTAAATATTATCCAATGACACAAACACACCTATTGGATGCACAAGATTGGTTAAAAACCCTAATTGGACAAGAATAAGCCTAGGGAGGACGAATATGACCTAAATGTTCATCCAATGACACAAACACACCTATTGGCTGCACACTAATTGGACAAGAATAAGCTTAGGGTGGACGAAACTGACCTAAATATTCATCCAATGACACAAACACACTTATTGGAAGCACAAAATTGGTTAAAAACCTTAATTTGACAAGAATAAACTTAGGGAGGACGAAAATGACATAAATGTTCATGCAATAACATAAACACACCTATTGGATGCACACCATTGGTGAAATTCCCTAATTGGAAAAGAATCAGCCAATGGTGGACGAAAATTACCTAAATGTTCATCCAATGGCACAAACACACCTATTGGATGCACAAGATTGGTTAAAAACCCTAAATGGACAAGAATAAGCCTAGGGAGGACGAATATGACCTAAATGTTCATCCAATGACACAAACACACCTATTGGATGCACAAGATTGGTTAAAAACCCTAAATGGACAAGAATAAGCCTAGGGAGGACGAATATGACCTAAATGTTCATCCAATGACACAAACACACCTATTGGATGCACAAGATTGGTTAAAAACCCTAAATGGACAAGAATAAGCCTAGGGAGGACGAATATGACCTAAATGTTCATCCAATGACACAAACACACCTATTGGATGCACAAGATTGGTTAAAAACCCTAAATGGACAAGAATAAGCCTAGGGAGGACGAATATGACCTAAATGTTCATCCAATGACACAAACACACCTATTGGATGCACAAGATTGGTTAAAAACCCTAATTGGACAAGAGTAAGCCTAGGGAGGACGAAATGACCTAAAAGTTCATCCAATGGCACAACCACACCTATTTGATGCAGAAGATTGGTTAAAAACCCTAATTGGATAAGAATAAGCCTATGGAGGACGAAAATGACCTAAATGTTCATCCAATGACACAAACACACCAATTGGATGCCCAAGATTGGATAAAAACCCTAATTGGAATAGAATAAGACTAGGGTGGACGAAACTGACCTAAATATTCATCCAATGACACAAACACACCTATTAGATGCACAAGATTTGTTAAAACCCTAATTGAAA
>NW_027339431.1:2762462-2762669 GCF_000331145.2 Cicer arietinum | reverse complement strand
CCTATTGGAGGCACAAGATTGGTTAAAAACCCTAATTGGACAAGAATAAGCTTATGGTGGACGAAAACGACCTAAATATTCATCCAATGACACTAACACACTTATTGGATGCACCAGATTGGTTAAAAACCCTAATTCGTCAACAATATGCCTATGGTGGACGAAAATGACCTAAATATTATCCAATGACACAAACACACCTATTGG
>NW_027339431.1:2761590-2761962 GCF_000331145.2 Cicer arietinum | reverse complement strand
ATTGGATGCACAAGATTGGTTAAAAACCCTAATTGGACAAGAATAAGCCTATGGAGGACGAAAAAGGCCTAACTGATAATCCCATGACACAAATGAACTTATTGGAAGAATAAGATTGGTTAAAAACCCTAATTGGACAAAAATAAGCCTAGGGAGGACAAAAATGACCTAAATGTTCATCCAATGACACTAAAACACCTATTGGATGCACAAGATTGGTTTAAAACCCTAGTTGGACAAGAATAAGTCTAGGAATGACGAAAATGACCTAAATGTTCATCCAATAAAACAAATGAACTTATGGGATGGACAAGATTGGTTAAAAACCCTAATTGCACAAGAATAACCCTAGGGAGGACGAAAGTTACCTAA
>NW_027339431.1:2760817-2761090 GCF_000331145.2 Cicer arietinum | reverse complement strand
TTCATCCAATGACACAAATTAACTTATTGGATGCACAAGATTAGTTAAAAACCCTAGTTGGACTAGAATAAGTTTAGGAAGGACGAAAATGACCTAGATGTTCATCAAATGAGACAAACACACCTATTGGTTAAAAACCCTAATTGGACTAGAATAAATTGGTTAAAAACCCTAATTAGCTAAATGTTCATCTAATGAGACAGATGAAGTTCTTGGATGCAAAAGATTGATTCAAATTCACATTTGGGAAAGACTAAACTGAGGAAGAACCAA
>NW_027339431.1:2759651-2760704 GCF_000331145.2 Cicer arietinum | reverse complement strand
CCTAAATGTTCATCCAATGACACAAATGAACATATTGGATGCACAAGATTGGTTAAAAACCCTAGTTGGACAAGAATACGTCTATGTAGGACGAAAATGACCTAAATGTTCATCCAATGACACAAACACGCCTATTGGATGCACAAGATTGGTTAAAAACCCTAATTGGACTACAACAAGGCTAGGGAGGACGAAAATGACCTAAATGTTCATCCAATGACACAAACACACCTATTGGATGCACAAGATTGGTTAAAAACCCTAATTGGACAAGAATAAGCCTAAGGAGGACGAAAATGACCTAAATGTTCATCCAATGACACAAATTAACTTATTGGATGCACAAGATTGGTTAAAAACCCTAATTGGACAAGAATAAGCCTAAGGAGGACGAAAATGACCTAAATGTTCATCCAATGACACAAATTAACTTATTGGATGCGCAAGATTGGTTAAAAACCCTAATTGGACAAGAATAAGCCTAAGGAGGACGAAAATGACCTAAATGTTCATCCAATGACACAAATTAACTTATTGGATGCGCAAGATTGGTTAAAAACCCTAATTGGACAAGAATAAGCCTAAGGAGGACGAAAATGACCTAAATGTTCATCCAATGACACAAATTAACTTATTGGATGCGCAAGATTGGTTAAAAACCCTAATTGGACAAGAATAAGCCTAAGGAGGACGAAAATGACCTAAATGTTCATCCAATGACACAAACACACCTAATAGATGCAAAAGATTTGTTAAAAACCCTATTAGGACAAGAATACGTCTAAGAATGATGAAAATGACCGAAATGTTCATCCAATGACACAAACTTACCTATTGGGTGCACAAAATTGGTTAAAAACCCTAACTGGACTAGAATAAACCTAGGGAGGACGAAAACGACCTAAATGTTCATCCAATGACAGAAATGAACTTATTGGATGCACAAGATTGGTAAAAAAAACCCTAATTGGACAAGAATAAGCCTAGGGAGGATGAAAATGACCTAAATGTTCATCCAATGACACAAACCCACCTATTGTATGCACAAGATTG
>NW_027339431.1:2756639-2758672 GCF_000331145.2 Cicer arietinum | reverse complement strand
ACACACCTATTGGATGCACAAGATTGGTTAAAAACCCTAGTTGGACAAGAATTAACATAGGGATGCTGAAAATGACCTAAATGTTCATCCCATGACACAACACACCTATTGGATGCACAAGATTTGTTAAAAACCTTAATTGGACAAGAATAAGCCCAGGGAGGACGAAAATGACCTAAATGTTCATCCAATGACACAACACACCTATTGGATGCACAAGATTTGTTAAAAACCTTAATTGGACAAGAATAAGCCTAGGGAGGACGGAAATGACCTAAATGTTCATCCAATGACACAACACACCTATTGGATGCACAAGATTTGTTAAAAACCTTAATTGGACAAGAATAAGCCTAGGGAGGACGGAAATGACCTAAATGTTCATCCAATGACACAACACACCTATTGGATGCACAAGATTTGTTAAAAACCTTAATTGGACAAGAATAAGCCTAGGGAGGACGGAAATGACCTAAATGTTCATCCAATGACACAACACACCTATTGGATGCACAAGATTTGTTAAAAACCTTAATTGGACAAGAATAAGCCTAGGGAGGACGGAAATGACCTAAATGTTCATCCAATGACACAACACACCTATTGGATGCACAAGATTTGTTAAAAACCTTAATTGGACAAGAATAAGCCTAGGGAGGACGGAAATGACCTAAATGTTCATCCAATGACACAACACACCTATTGGATGCACAAGATTTGTTAAAAACCTTAATTGGACAAGAATAAGCCTAGGGAGGACGGAAATGACCTAAATGTTCATCCAATGACACAACACACCTATTGGATGCACAAGATTTGTTAAAAACCTTAATTGGACAAGAATAAGCCTAGGGAGGACGGAAATGACCTAAATGTTCATCCAATGACACAACACACCTATTGGATGCACAAGATTTGTTAAAAACCTTAATTGGACAAGAATAAGCCTAGGGAGGACGGAAATGACCTAAATGTTCATCCAATGACACAACACACCTATTGGATGCACAAGATTTGTTAAAAACCTTAATTGGACAAGAATAAGCCTAGGGAGGACGGAAATGACCTAAATGTTCATCCAATGACACAACACACCTATTGGATGCACAAGATTTGTTAAAAACCTTAATTGGACAAGAATAAGCCTAGGGAGGACGGAAATGACCTAAATGTTCATCCAATGACACAACACACCTATTGGATGCACAAGATTTGTTAAAAACCTTAATTGGACAAGAATAAGCCTAGGGAGGACGGAAATGACCTAAATGTTCATCCAATGACACAACACACCTATTGGATGCACAAGATTTGTTAAAAACCTTAATTGGACAAGAATAAGCCTAGGGAGGACGGAAATGACCTAAATGTTCATCCAATGACACAACACACCTATTGGATGCACAAGATTTGTTAAAAACCTTAATTGGACAAGAATAAGCCTAGGGAGGACGGAAATGACCTAAATGTTCATCCAATGACACAAATGAACTTATTGGATGCACAAGATTAGTTAAAAACCCTAGTTGGACAAGAATAAGTCTAGGAAGGACGAAAATGACCTAGATGTTAATCAAATGAGACAAACACACCTATTGTATGCATAAAATTGGTTAAAAACCCTAATTGGACTAGAATAAACCTAGGGAGGACGAATACGACCTAAATGTTCATCCAATGACACAAATTAACTTATTGGATGCACAAGATTGCTTAAAAACCCTAATTGGACAAGAATAAGCCTAGGGAGGACGAAAATGACCTAAATGTTCATCCAATGACACAAACACACCTATTGGATGCACAAGATTGGTAAAAAACCCTAATTGGACTAGAACAAATCTAGGGATGACGAAAATGACCGAAATGTTCATCCAATGACATAAATGAACATAATGGATGCACAAGATTGGTTAAAAACCCTAGTTGGAGAAGAATACGTCTATGTAGGACGAAAATGACCTAAATGTTCATCCAATGACACAAACACACCTATTGGATGCACAAGATTGGTTAAAAACCCTAATTGGACT
>NW_027339431.1:2754751-2755896 GCF_000331145.2 Cicer arietinum | reverse complement strand
GGGAGGACGAAAATGACCTAAATGTTCATCCAATGACACAAACACACCTATTGGATGCACAAGATTGGTAAAAAACCCTAATTGGACTAGAACAAATCTAGGGAGGACGAAAATGACCTAAATGTTCATCCAATGACAAAAACACACCTATTGGATGCACCAGTTTGGTTAAAAATCCTAGTTGGATAAGAATAAGTCTAGGGAGGAAGAAAATGAACTAAATGTATATCAAATGACACAAACACACCTATTGGATGCACAAGATTGGTTTAAAACCCTAGTTGGACAAGAATAATCCAAGGGAGGACGAAAATGACCTAAATGTTCATCGAATGACACAAACACACCTACTGGATGCACAAGATTGGTTAAAAACTCTAATTGGACAAGAATAAGCCAAAGGAGGACGAAAATGACCTAAATGTTCATCGAATGACACAAACACACCTACTGGATGCACAAGATTGGTTAAAAACTCTAATTGGACAAGAATAAGCCAAAGGAGGACGAAAATGACCTAAATGTTCATCAAATGACACAAACACACCTATTGGATGCACAAGATTGGTTTAAAACCCTAGTTGGACAAGAATAATCTAAGGGAGGACGAAAATGACCTAAATGTTCATCCCATGATAAAAATGAAATTACTGGATGCACAAGATTGGTTAAAAACCCTAATTGGACAAGAATAAGCCAAAGGAGGACGAAAATGACCTAAATATTCATCCAATGACACAAACACACCTATTATATGCACAAGATTGGTTAAAAATCCTAATTGGACAAGAATAAGCCTAGGGAGGACGAAAATGACCTAAATGTTCATCGAATGACACAAACACACCTACTGGATGCACAAGATTGGTTAAAAACCCTAGTTGGACAAGAAAAAGTCTACGAAGGAAGAAAATGACCTAAATGTTCAACCAACAACAAAAACACACGTATTGGATGCACAAGATTGGGTAAAAACCCTAATTGGACTAGAATAAACATAACGAGGACGAAAATGACCGAAATGTTCATCCAATGACACAAACACACCTATTGTATGCACAAGATTGGTTAAAAATCCTAATTGGACAAGAATAAGCCTAGGGAGGACGAAAATGACCTAAATGTTCATTCAATGACACAAATGA
>NW_027339431.1:2741142-2754393 GCF_000331145.2 Cicer arietinum | reverse complement strand
ATGACCTAAATGTTCATCCAATGACACAAATTAACTTATTGGATGCGCAAGATTGGTTAAAAACCGTAATTGGACAAGAATAAGCCTAGGGAGGACGAAAATGACCAAAATGTTCATCCAACGACACAAATACACCTCTTGGATGCACAAGATTGGTAAAAAAAACCCTAATTGGACTAGAACAAATCTAGGGAGGACGAAAATGACCTAAATGTTCATCCAATGACACAAATTAACTTATTGGATGCGCAAGATTGGTTAAAAACCGTAATTGGACAAGAATAAGCCTAGGGAGGACGAAAATGACCAAAATGTTCATCCAACGACACAAATACACCTCTTGGATGCACAAGATTGGTAAAAAAAACCCTAATTGGACTAGAACAAATCTAGGGAGGACGAAAATGACCTAAATGTTCATCCAATGACACAAATTAACTTATTGGATGCGCAAGATTGGTTAAAAACCGTAATTGGACAAGAATAAGCCTAGGGAGGACGAAAATGACCAAAATGTTCATCCAACGACACAAATACACCTCTTGGATGCACAAGATTGGTAAAAAAAACCCTAATTGGACTAGAACAAATCTAGGGAGGACGAAAATGACCTAAATGTTCATCCAATGACACAAATTAACTTATTGGATGCGCAAGATTGGTTAAAAACCGTAATTGGACAAGAATAAGCCTAGGGAGGACGAAAATGACCAAAATGTTCATCCAACGACACAAATACACCTCTTGGATGCACAAGATTGGTAAAAAAAACCCTAATTGGACTAGAACAAATCTAGGGAGGACGAAAATGACCTAAATGTTCATCCAATGACACAAATTAACTTATTGGATGCGCAAGATTGGTTAAAAACCGTAATTGGACAAGAATAAGCCTAGGGAGGACGAAAATGACCAAAATGTTCATCCAACGACACAAATACACCTCTTGGATGCACAAGATTGGTAAAAAAAACCCTAATTGGACTAGAACAAATCTAGGGAGGACGAAAATGACCTAAATGTTCATCCAATGACACAAATTAACTTATTGGATGCGCAAGATTGGTTAAAAACCGTAATTGGACAAGAATAAGCCTAGGGAGGACGAAAATGACCAAAATGTTCATCCAACGACACAAATACACCTCTTGGATGCACAAGATTGGTAAAAAAAACCCTAATTGGACTAGAACAAATCTAGGGAGGACGAAAATGACCTAAATGTTCATCCAATGACACAAATTAACTTATTGGATGCGCAAGATTGGTTAAAAACCGTAATTGGACAAGAATAAGCCTAGGGAGGACGAAAATGACCAAAATGTTCATCCAACGACACAAATACACCTCTTGGATGCACAAGATTGGTAAAAAAAACCCTAATTGGACTAGAACAAATCTAGGGAGGACGAAAATGACCTAAATGTTCATCCAATGACACAAATTAACTTATTGGATGCGCAAGATTGGTTAAAAACCGTAATTGGACAAGAATAAGCCTAGGGAGGACGAAAATGACCAAAATGTTCATCCAACGACACAAATACACCTCTTGGATGCACAAGATTGGTAAAAAAAACCCTAATTGGACTAGAACAAATCTAGGGAGGACGAAAATGACCTAAATGTTCATCCAATGACACAAATTAACTTATTGGATGCGCAAGATTGGTTAAAAACCGTAATTGGACAAGAATAAGCCTAGGGAGGACGAAAATGACCAAAATGTTCATCCAACGACACAAATACACCTCTTGGATGCACAAGATTGGTAAAAAAAACCCTAATTGGACTAGAACAAATCTAGGGAGGACGAAAATGACCTAAATGTTCATCCAATGACACAAATTAACTTATTGGATGCGCAAGATTGGTTAAAAACCGTAATTGGACAAGAATAAGCCTAGGGAGGACGAAAATGACCAAAATGTTCATCCAACGACACAAATACACCTCTTGGATGCACAAGATTGGTAAAAAAAACCCTAATTGGACTAGAACAAATCTAGGGAGGACGAAAATGACCTAAATGTTCATCCAATGACACAAATTAACTTATTGGATGCGCAAGATTGGTTAAAAACCGTAATTGGACAAGAATAAGCCTAGGGAGGACGAAAATGACCAAAATGTTCATCCAACGACACAAATACACCTCTTGGATGCACAAGATTGGTAAAAAAAACCCTAATTGGACTAGAACAAATCTAGGGAGGACGAAAATGACCTAAATGTTCATCCAATGACACAAATTAACTTATTGGATGCGCAAGATTGGTTAAAAACCGTAATTGGACAAGAATAAGCCTAGGGAGGACGAAAATGACCAAAATGTTCATCCAACGACACAAATACACCTCTTGGATGCACAAGATTGGTAAAAAAAACCCTAATTGGACTAGAACAAATCTAGGGAGGACGAAAATGACCTAAATGTTCATCCAATGACACAAATTAACTTATTGGATGCGCAAGATTGGTTAAAAACCGTAATTGGACAAGAATAAGCCTAGGGAGGACGAAAATGACCAAAATGTTCATCCAACGACACAAATACACCTCTTGGATGCACAAGATTGGTAAAAAAAACCCTAATTGGACTAGAACAAATCTAGGGAGGACGAAAATGACCTAAATGTTCATCCAATGACACAAATTAACTTATTGGATGCGCAAGATTGGTTAAAAACCGTAATTGGACAAGAATAAGCCTAGGGAGGACGAAAATGACCAAAATGTTCATCCAACGACACAAATACACCTCTTGGATGCACAAGATTGGTAAAAAAAACCCTAATTGGACTAGAACAAATCTAGGGAGGACGAAAATGACCTAAATGTTCATCCAATGACACAAATTAACTTATTGGATGCGCAAGATTGGTTAAAAACCGTAATTGGACAAGAATAAGCCTAGGGAGGACGAAAATGACCAAAATGTTCATCCAACGACACAAATACACCTCTTGGATGCACAAGATTGGTAAAAAAAACCCTAATTGGACTAGAACAAATCTAGGGAGGACGAAAATGACCTAAATGTTCATCCAATGACACAAATTAACTTATTGGATGCGCAAGATTGGTTAAAAACCGTAATTGGACAAGAATAAGCCTAGGGAGGACGAAAATGACCAAAATGTTCATCCAACGACACAAATACACCTCTTGGATGCACAAGATTGGTAAAAAAAACCCTAATTGGACTAGAACAAATCTAGGGAGGACGAAAATGACCTAAATGTTCATCCAATGACACAAATTAACTTATTGGATGCGCAAGATTGGTTAAAAACCGTAATTGGACAAGAATAAGCCTAGGGAGGACGAAAATGACCAAAATGTTCATCCAACGACACAAATACACCTCTTGGATGCACAAGATTGGTAAAAAAAACCCTAATTGGACTAGAACAAATCTAGGGAGGACGAAAATGACCTAAATGTTCATCCAATGACACAAATTAACTTATTGGATGCGCAAGATTGGTTAAAAACCGTAATTGGACAAGAATAAGCCTAGGGAGGACGAAAATGACCAAAATGTTCATCCAACGACACAAATACACCTCTTGGATGCACAAGATTGGTAAAAAAAACCCTAATTGGACTAGAACAAATCTAGGGAGGACGAAAATGACCTAAATGTTCATCCAATGACACAAATTAACTTATTGGATGCGCAAGATTGGTTAAAAACCGTAATTGGACAAGAATAAGCCTAGGGAGGACGAAAATGACCAAAATGTTCATCCAACGACACAAATACACCTCTTGGATGCACAAGATTGGTAAAAAAAACCCTAATTGGACTAGAACAAATCTAGGGAGGACGAAAATGACCTAAATGTTCATCCAATGACACAAATTAACTTATTGGATGCGCAAGATTGGTTAAAAACCGTAATTGGACAAGAATAAGCCTAGGGAGGACGAAAATGACCAAAATGTTCATCCAACGACACAAATACACCTCTTGGATGCACAAGATTGGTAAAAAAAACCCTAATTGGACTAGAACAAATCTAGGGAGGACGAAAATGACCTAAATGTTCATCCAATGACACAAATTAACTTATTGGATGCGCAAGATTGGTTAAAAACCGTAATTGGACAAGAATAAGCCTAGGGAGGACGAAAATGACCAAAATGTTCATCCAACGACACAAATACACCTCTTGGATGCACAAGATTGGTAAAAAAAACCCTAATTGGACTAGAACAAATCTAGGGAGGACGAAAATGACCTAAATGTTCATCCAATGACACAAATTAACTTATTGGATGCGCAAGATTGGTTAAAAACCGTAATTGGACAAGAATAAGCCTAGGGAGGACGAAAATGACCAAAATGTTCATCCAACGACACAAATACACCTCTTGGATGCACAAGATTGGTAAAAAAAACCCTAATTGGACTAGAACAAATCTAGGGAGGACGAAAATGACCTAAATGTTCATCCAATGACACAAATTAACTTATTGGATGCGCAAGATTGGTTAAAAACCGTAATTGGACAAGAATAAGCCTAGGGAGGACGAAAATGACCAAAATGTTCATCCAACGACACAAATACACCTCTTGGATGCACAAGATTGGTAAAAAAAACCCTAATTGGACTAGAACAAATCTAGGGAGGACGAAAATGACCTAAATGTTCATCCAATGACACAAATTAACTTATTGGATGCGCAAGATTGGTTAAAAACCGTAATTGGACAAGAATAAGCCTAGGGAGGACGAAAATGACCAAAATGTTCATCCAACGACACAAATACACCTCTTGGATGCACAAGATTGGTAAAAAAAACCCTAATTGGACTAGAACAAATCTAGGGAGGACGAAAATGACCTAAATGTTCATCCAATGACACAAATTAACTTATTGGATGCGCAAGATTGGTTAAAAACCGTAATTGGACAAGAATAAGCCTAGGGAGGACGAAAATGACCAAAATGTTCATCCAACGACACAAATACACCTCTTGGATGCACAAGATTGGTAAAAAAAACCCTAATTGGACTAGAACAAATCTAGGGAGGACGAAAATGACCTAAATGTTCATCCAATGACACAAATTAACTTATTGGATGCGCAAGATTGGTTAAAAACCGTAATTGGACAAGAATAAGCCTAGGGAGGACGAAAATGACCAAAATGTTCATCCAACGACACAAATACACCTCTTGGATGCACAAGATTGGTAAAAAAAACCCTAATTGGACTAGAACAAATCTAGGGAGGACGAAAATGACCTAAATGTTCATCCAATGACACAAATTAACTTATTGGATGCGCAAGATTGGTTAAAAACCGTAATTGGACAAGAATAAGCCTAGGGAGGACGAAAATGACCAAAATGTTCATCCAACGACACAAATACACCTCTTGGATGCACAAGATTGGTAAAAAAAACCCTAATTGGACTAGAACAAATCTAGGGAGGACGAAAATGACCTAAATGTTCATCCAATGACACAAATTAACTTATTGGATGCGCAAGATTGGTTAAAAACCGTAATTGGACAAGAATAAGCCTAGGGAGGACGAAAATGACCAAAATGTTCATCCAACGACACAAATACACCTCTTGGATGCACAAGATTGGTAAAAAAAACCCTAATTGGACTAGAACAAATCTAGGGAGGACGAAAATGACCTAAATGTTCATCCAATGACACAAATTAACTTATTGGATGCGCAAGATTGGTTAAAAACCGTAATTGGACAAGAATAAGCCTAGGGAGGACGAAAATGACCAAAATGTTCATCCAACGACACAAATACACCTCTTGGATGCACAAGATTGGTAAAAAAAACCCTAATTGGACTAGAACAAATCTAGGGAGGACGAAAATGACCTAAATGTTCATCCAATGACACAAATTAACTTATTGGATGCGCAAGATTGGTTAAAAACCGTAATTGGACAAGAATAAGCCTAGGGAGGACGAAAATGACCAAAATGTTCATCCAACGACACAAATACACCTCTTGGATGCACAAGATTGGTAAAAAAAACCCTAATTGGACTAGAACAAATCTAGGGAGGACGAAAATGACCTAAATGTTCATCCAATGACACAAATTAACTTATTGGATGCGCAAGATTGGTTAAAAACCGTAATTGGACAAGAATAAGCCTAGGGAGGACGAAAATGACCAAAATGTTCATCCAACGACACAAATACACCTCTTGGATGCACAAGATTGGTAAAAAAAACCCTAATTGGACTAGAACAAATCTAGGGAGGACGAAAATGACCTAAATGTTCATCCAATGACACAAATTAACTTATTGGATGCGCAAGATTGGTTAAAAACCGTAATTGGACAAGAATAAGCCTAGGGAGGACGAAAATGACCAAAATGTTCATCCAACGACACAAATACACCTCTTGGATGCACAAGATTGGTAAAAAAAACCCTAATTGGACTAGAACAAATCTAGGGAGGACGAAAATGACCTAAATGTTCATCCAATGACACAAATTAACTTATTGGATGCGCAAGATTGGTTAAAAACCGTAATTGGACAAGAATAAGCCTAGGGAGGACGAAAATGACCAAAATGTTCATCCAACGACACAAATACACCTCTTGGATGCACAAGATTGGTAAAAAAAACCCTAATTGGACTAGAACAAATCTAGGGAGGACGAAAATGACCTAAATGTTCATCCAATGACACAAATTAACTTATTGGATGCGCAAGATTGGTTAAAAACCGTAATTGGACAAGAATAAGCCTAGGGAGGACGAAAATGACCAAAATGTTCATCCAACGACACAAATACACCTCTTGGATGCACAAGATTGGTAAAAAAAACCCTAATTGGACTAGAACAAATCTAGGGAGGACGAAAATGACCTAAATGTTCATCCAATGACACAAATTAACTTATTGGATGCGCAAGATTGGTTAAAAACCGTAATTGGACAAGAATAAGCCTAGGGAGGACGAAAATGACCAAAATGTTCATCCAACGACACAAATACACCTCTTGGATGCACAAGATTGGTAAAAAAAACCCTAATTGGACTAGAACAAATCTAGGGAGGACGAAAATGACCTAAATGTTCATCCAATGACACAAATTAACTTATTGGATGCGCAAGATTGGTTAAAAACCGTAATTGGACAAGAATAAGCCTAGGGAGGACGAAAATGACCAAAATGTTCATCCAACGACACAAATACACCTCTTGGATGCACAAGATTGGTAAAAAAAACCCTAATTGGACTAGAACAAATCTAGGGAGGACGAAAATGACCTAAATGTTCATCCAATGACACAAATTAACTTATTGGATGCGCAAGATTGGTTAAAAACCGTAATTGGACAAGAATAAGCCTAGGGAGGACGAAAATGACCAAAATGTTCATCCAACGACACAAATACACCTCTTGGATGCACAAGATTGGTAAAAAAAACCCTAATTGGACTAGAACAAATCTAGGGAGGACGAAAATGACCTAAATGTTCATCCAATGACACAAATTAACTTATTGGATGCGCAAGATTGGTTAAAAACCGTAATTGGACAAGAATAAGCCTAGGGAGGACGAAAATGACCAAAATGTTCATCCAACGACACAAATACACCTCTTGGATGCACAAGATTGGTAAAAAAAACCCTAATTGGACTAGAACAAATCTAGGGAGGACGAAAATGACCTAAATGTTCATCCAATGACACAAATTAACTTATTGGATGCGCAAGATTGGTTAAAAACCGTAATTGGACAAGAATAAGCCTAGGGAGGACGAAAATGACCAAAATGTTCATCCAACGACACAAATACACCTCTTGGATGCACAAGATTGGTAAAAAAAACCCTAATTGGACTAGAACAAATCTAGGGAGGACGAAAATGACCTAAATGTTCATCCAATGACACAAATTAACTTATTGGATGCGCAAGATTGGTTAAAAACCGTAATTGGACAAGAATAAGCCTAGGGAGGACGAAAATGACCAAAATGTTCATCCAACGACACAAATACACCTCTTGGATGCACAAGATTGGTAAAAAAAACCCTAATTGGACTAGAACAAATCTAGGGAGGACGAAAATGACCTAAATGTTCATCCAATGACACAAATTAACTTATTGGATGCGCAAGATTGGTTAAAAACCGTAATTGGACAAGAATAAGCCTAGGGAGGACGAAAATGACCAAAATGTTCATCCAACGACACAAATACACCTCTTGGATGCACAAGATTGGTAAAAAAAACCCTAATTGGACTAGAACAAATCTAGGGAGGACGAAAATGACCTAAATGTTCATCCAATGACACAAATTAACTTATTGGATGCGCAAGATTGGTTAAAAACCGTAATTGGACAAGAATAAGCCTAGGGAGGACGAAAATGACCAAAATGTTCATCCAACGACACAAATACACCTCTTGGATGCACAAGATTGGTAAAAAAAACCCTAATTGGACTAGAACAAATCTAGGGAGGACGAAAATGACCTAAATGTTCATCCAATGACACAAATTAACTTATTGGATGCGCAAGATTGGTTAAAAACCGTAATTGGACAAGAATAAGCCTAGGGAGGACGAAAATGACCAAAATGTTCATCCAACGACACAAATACACCTCTTGGATGCACAAGATTGGTAAAAAAAACCCTAATTGGACTAGAACAAATCTAGGGAGGACGAAAATGACCTAAATGTTCATCCAATGACACAAATTAACTTATTGGATGCGCAAGATTGGTTAAAAACCGTAATTGGACAAGAATAAGCCTAGGGAGGACGAAAATGACCAAAATGTTCATCCAACGACACAAATACACCTCTTGGATGCACAAGATTGGTAAAAAAAACCCTAATTGGACTAGAACAAATCTAGGGAGGACGAAAATGACCTAAATGTTCATCCAATGACACAAATTAACTTATTGGATGCGCAAGATTGGTTAAAAACCGTAATTGGACAAGAATAAGCCTAGGGAGGACGAAAATGACCAAAATGTTCATCCAACGACACAAATACACCTCTTGGATGCACAAGATTGGTAAAAAAAACCCTAATTGGACTAGAACAAATCTAGGGAGGACGAAAATGACCTAAATGTTCATCCAATGACACAAATTAACTTATTGGATGCGCAAGATTGGTTAAAAACCGTAATTGGACAAGAATAAGCCTAGGGAGGACGAAAATGACCAAAATGTTCATCCAACGACACAAATACACCTCTTGGATGCACAAGATTGGTAAAAAAAACCCTAATTGGACTAGAACAAATCTAGGGAGGACGAAAATGACCTAAATGTTCATCCAATGACACAAATTAACTTATTGGATGCGCAAGATTGGTTAAAAACCGTAATTGGACAAGAATAAGCCTAGGGAGGACGAAAATGACCAAAATGTTCATCCAACGACACAAATACACCTCTTGGATGCACAAGATTGGTAAAAAAAACCCTAATTGGACTAGAACAAATCTAGGGAGGACGAAAATGACCTAAATGTTCATCCAATGACACAAATTAACTTATTGGATGCGCAAGATTGGTTAAAAACCGTAATTGGACAAGAATAAGCCTAGGGAGGACGAAAATGACCAAAATGTTCATCCAACGACACAAATACACCTCTTGGATGCACAAGATTGGTAAAAAAAACCCTAATTGGACTAGAACAAATCTAGGGAGGACGAAAATGACCTAAATGTTCATCCAATGACACAAATTAACTTATTGGATGCGCAAGATTGGTTAAAAACCGTAATTGGACAAGAATAAGCCTAGGGAGGACGAAAATGACCAAAATGTTCATCCAACGACACAAATACACCTCTTGGATGCACAAGATTGGTAAAAAAAACCCTAATTGGACTAGAACAAATCTAGGGAGGACGAAAATGACCTAAATGTTCATCCAATGACACAAATTAACTTATTGGATGCGCAAGATTGGTTAAAAACCGTAATTGGACAAGAATAAGCCTAGGGAGGACGAAAATGACCAAAATGTTCATCCAACGACACAAATACACCTCTTGGATGCACAAGATTGGTAAAAAAAACCCTAATTGGACTAGAACAAATCTAGGGAGGACGAAAATGACCTAAATGTTCATCCAATGACACAAATTAACTTATTGGATGCGCAAGATTGGTTAAAAACCGTAATTGGACAAGAATAAGCCTAGGGAGGACGAAAATGACCAAAATGTTCATCCAACGACACAAATACACCTCTTGGATGCACAAGATTGGTAAAAAAAACCCTAATTGGACTAGAACAAATCTAGGGAGGACGAAAATGACCTAAATGTTCATCCAATGACACAAATTAACTTATTGGATGCGCAAGATTGGTTAAAAACCGTAATTGGACAAGAATAAGCCTAGGGAGGACGAAAATGACCAAAATGTTCATCCAACGACACAAATACACCTCTTGGATGCACAAGATTGGTAAAAAAAACCCTAATTGGACTAGAACAAATCTAGGGAGGACGAAAATGACCTAAATGTTCATCCAATGACACAAATTAACTTATTGGATGCGCAAGATTGGTTAAAAACCGTAATTGGACAAGAATAAGCCTAGGGAGGACGAAAATGACCAAAATGTTCATCCAACGACACAAATACACCTCTTGGATGCACAAGATTGGTAAAAAAAACCCTAATTGGACTAGAACAAATCTAGGGAGGACGAAAATGACCTAAATGTTCATCCAATGACACAAATTAACTTATTGGATGCGCAAGATTGGTTAAAAACCGTAATTGGACAAGAATAAGCCTAGGGAGGACGAAAATGACCAAAATGTTCATCCAACGACACAAATACACCTCTTGGATGCACAAGATTGGTAAAAAAAACCCTAATTGGACTAGAACAAATCTAGGGAGGACGAAAATGACCTAAATGTTCATCCAATGACACAAATTAACTTATTGGATGCGCAAGATTGGTTAAAAACCGTAATTGGACAAGAATAAGCCTAGGGAGGACGAAAATGACCAAAATGTTCATCCAACGACACAAATACACCTCTTGGATGCACAAGATTGGTAAAAAAAACCCTAATTGGACTAGAACAAATCTAGGGAGGACGAAAATGACCTAAATGTTCATCCAATGACACAAATTAACTTATTGGATGCGCAAGATTGGTTAAAAACCGTAATTGGACAAGAATAAGCCTAGGGAGGACGAAAATGACCAAAATGTTCATCCAACGACACAAATACACCTCTTGGATGCACAAGATTGGTAAAAAAAACCCTAATTGGACTAGAACAAATCTAGGGAGGACGAAAATGACCTAAATGTTCATCCAATGACACAAATTAACTTATTGGATGCGCAAGATTGGTTAAAAACCGTAATTGGACAAGAATAAGCCTAGGGAGGACGAAAATGACCAAAATGTTCATCCAACGACACAAATACACCTCTTGGATGCACAAGATTGGTAAAAAAAACCCTAATTGGACTAGAACAAATCTAGGGAGGACGAAAATGACCTAAATGTTCATCCAATGACACAAATTAACTTATTGGATGCGCAAGATTGGTTAAAAACCGTAATTGGACAAGAATAAGCCTAGGGAGGACGAAAATGACCAAAATGTTCATCCAACGACACAAATACACCTCTTGGATGCACAAGATTGGTAAAAAAAACCCTAATTGGACTAGAACAAATCTAGGGAGGACGAAAATGACCTAAATGTTCATCCAATGACACAAATTAACTTATTGGATGCGCAAGATTGGTTAAAAACCGTAATTGGACAAGAATAAGCCTAGGGAGGACGAAAATGACCAAAATGTTCATCCAACGACACAAATACACCTCTTGGATGCACAAGATTGGTAAAAAAAACCCTAATTGGACTAGAACAAATCTAGGGAGGACGAAAATGACCTAAATGTTCATCCAATGACACAAATTAACTTATTGGATGCGCAAGATTGGTTAAAAACCGTAATTGGACAAGAATAAGCCTAGGGAGGACGAAAATGACCAAAATGTTCATCCAACGACACAAATACACCTCTTGGATGCACAAGATTGGTAAAAAAAACCCTAATTGGACTAGAACAAATCTAGGGAGGACGAAAATGACCTAAATGTTCATCCAATGACACAAATTAACTTATTGGATGCGCAAGATTGGTTAAAAACCGTAATTGGACAAGAATAAGCCTAGGGAGGACGAAAATGACCAAAATGTTCATCCAACGACACAAATACACCTCTTGGATGCACAAGATTGGTAAAAAAAACCCTAATTGGACTAGAACAAATCTAGGGAGGACGAAAATGACCTAAATGTTCATCCAATGACACAAATTAACTTATTGGATGCGCAAGATTGGTTAAAAACCGTAATTGGACAAGAATAAGCCTAGGGAGGACGAAAATGACCAAAATGTTCATCCAACGACACAAATACACCTCTTGGATGCACAAGATTGGTAAAAAAAACCCTAATTGGACTAGAACAAATCTAGGGAGGACGAAAATGACCTAAATGTTCATCCAATGACACAAATTAACTTATTGGATGCGCAAGATTGGTTAAAAACCGTAATTGGACAAGAATAAGCCTAGGGAGGACGAAAATGACCAAAATGTTCATCCAACGACACAAATACACCTCTTGGATGCACAAGATTGGTAAAAAAAACCCTAATTGGACTAGAACAAATCTAGGGAGGACGAAAATGACCTAAATGTTCATCCAATGACACAAATTAACTTATTGGATGCGCAAGATTGGTTAAAAACCGTAATTGGACAAGAATAAGCCTAGGGAGGACGAAAATGACCAAAATGTTCATCCAACGACACAAATACACCTCTTGGATGCACAAGATTGGTAAAAAAAACCCTAATTGGACTAGAACAAATCTAGGGAGGACGAAAATGACCTAAATGTTCATCCAATGACACAAATTAACTTATTGGATGCGCAAGATTGGTTAAAAACCGTAATTGGACAAGAATAAGCCTAGGGAGGACGAAAATGACCAAAATGTTCATCCAACGACACAAATACACCTCTTGGATGCACAAGATTGGTAAAAAAAACCCTAATTGGACTAGAACAAATCTAGGGAGGACGACATTGGTTAAAAACCCTAATTGGACTAGAATAAACCTAGGGAGGACGAAAATGACCTAAATGTTCATCCAATGACACAAATGAACTTATTGGATGCACAAGATTGGTTAAAAACCCTAGTTGG